>NC_057814.1:413437684-413612409 GCF_018294505.1 Triticum aestivum | reverse complement strand
GATCGAGCCGGTTGGGGCTGGATGAACAGGACCCCGTGGAGGGCAGGATGAACAGGACCACCCCGTGGAGGGCAGAATGAACATTAGACGGTGGAGGGCTGGATGAACAATAGCCCGTGGAGGGGTGGTTGAACAGGAGCCCGTGGAGAGGGCTGGTTGAACAGTAGCCGGTGGAGTAGCGCGTGGTGGAGGCTGGATGAACAGGAGCCCATGGATGAACAGTCATAGGTGGAGGCTGGAGGAGGTCGACGGTGGATGAATAGTAGCCCGTGGAGGCTGGAGGGGGTCGACGGTGGAGATGAACAGTATCTCGTGGAGTCCCGTTTTGCGGTACGCCACACCCCTCCCGATGAATAGGACCCCCGTTTCGACCGTAGCGCTCCAACACAAGTCCGTTTCCTCCGTTTTGCGGTATGCTACACCCCTCCCGATCAACAGGACCCCCATTTCGACCGTAGGAGGTCCGTTTCCTCCGTTTTGCGGTACGCCAAACCCCTCCCGATGAACAGGATCCCGTTTCAAACATGGCCGGTCGAACACAAGGCCGTTTCCTCCGTTCTGCGGTACGGCAGGCCTCGTTTCCATCGGTTGTTCCGTCCAAGCCCTCCCGATGAACACGACGACGCATTCTGTTCCTACCCAGCCGGTTGGCTCCCACGCATTCCGTTGCCTCCCGTTGAACACGACGCATTCCGTTGCCTCCCCATGAACACGGCGCATTCCGTTGCCTCCCCATGAACACGACGACGACGCTGTTTCTCCGTTCCGACCCAGCCATGTACACGAGCCCTGGCCGTACGTATGCGCGAGTAGGCGTTCGAGACCCTGCCCGTATGTACACATACGTGGCCGTATTTTCTTTCTTGCACCCTGGCCGCTGTACGTACGTGTACATGCTACGTGCACACCTCTACTACGACACGTACGCGCCTCTACTACGACACGTGCGCGCCTCTACATCCACCAGTATATATGTACGTACACGTTCGCGACCAGAATGAGAACGCTACGTACCCTTCGACCAGGTGGGTCCCGACTGTCAGCACTTCCTTGCCTGCGAAGATGTAGCTGGTGGGTCCCAGCAGTCAGGGGGGCGAATCGTTTTTTTTGCCCGGACGCACTTCCTTCCGTGCGAAGATGTAGCTGGTGGGTCCCAACAGTCAGGGGCAAACGTTTTTTTCATGAAATACGATGGCCCGTCGGGTGGGTCCCAGCTGTCAGGAGGAGGAATAATTATTTTGCACGTAATAAGGAGGCACTTCCTTGCTGCGGCCGTGGACCCAGCTGTCAGCCTCTCCACGTACAGTCCACATCTGATGGAAGCCGTTCCTTGACCACGTTGACCACGCCGCGCCGAGAGCACCAGGGCGGTGGACGACGACGAGGCCTAGGAAGGGGACGACGCGGAGCCGGGGAAGACGCGGAAGTGGATGCCCACGCGTAGAGGAGTACGAGGGTTCACTGGGTCGCTGCGGTGTGAGGCTGCCGTCACCGCAGAATAACAGGGGGTGTGGGTGAGTAGAGGGATGGCCTGGCTAGCGGTGGGAGTAGTAGGGGGCGGTGAGGCCTCCGCCGCATCGCAGCCAGCCACGGGAGGCAGAAGCACGAGGCACGACCGACGCTGGTTCGGGCGGCTGGAGATGGAAGACCAGAGGTTGAAGAAGCACTACGACCGTTGGATGGACATCGTACGGTCACTGGAGCTAGAATCGTGCATATTGACTAAGTTGACAAAGCCCTCCGTCCCCGTCAACTTAGTAGGCCCACAAGTCAGCCTGCCACTATACTGGGTCCTAGCTAACAGGGGGAGTATTCATTTTTTTTGTGCGTAATAAGGAGGAACTTCCTTGCATGCGAAGATATAGCTGGTGGGTCCGAGCTGTCAGCGGCGCTAACATTTTTTTCGCGAAATACAGAGGCCCTTTCGGTGGGTCCCTGATGTCAGGTGGAGGAATCATTATTTTGCGCGTAATAAGGAGGCATTTCCTTGCGTGCGGCCGTGGACCCAGCTGTCGGCCTCTCCACGTACAGTCCACTACAGATGCATGTCGGTCGTTGACCACGTTGACCAGGCCGCGCCGAGAGCACCAGGGCGGTGGACGACGGCGAGGCCTAGGAAGGGAACGACACAGAGGCAGGGAAGACTCGGCAGTTGTTTCCCACGCGGAGGGGAGTACAACTGTACGAGGGTTTACTGGTTCGTCTGCCGTCGCCGGAGAATAACAGTAGGTGTGGGTGAGTAGAGGGATGGCTAGGCCAGCGATGGGAGTACGGTGGGGCGGTGAGGCCTGCGCGGCAGCACAGCCGGCCGCGGGGAGGAGGGAGCAGGCAGTCCCGCCGGCGCTTGTTTGAGCGGCTGGAGCAGGAAGAGCAGAGATTGAAGAAGCACGACGGCCGTTCGATGGACATCCAATAGTCACTGCTTGTGCGTCAACCTTTTTTTTAGGAAAGCCTCAAATCTGTGGAAAACAGCATACATCCCATCTGCCATTATTTCTAATAATTTACAGCCCATTTGCTAATTCTTAAGGTTTTTTTGGAGGCCATATTCTTTTTGTTAGCATTACAGCCCATATTGTGGCCATGGTTAAAAAATTATACGAAATTTTGCATATTTCGGTGCGGTCTGAACTGTTTTTAATCCCGAAATTTCGACTCACATTCAAACTGATTTTAAAAATAAATGTATATCAATATAAAATCCAACAAATCTCCACGCATAAAATTAATGTAATTTAAAATCTCAAAATGAAAAAAGATATTTGAAACTAATTGCTGGTTTGATGTGTTTTAAAAATGTACAGCCCATTTCTCATTACTGATAGGCCATTTTCTCGGCCAGCCGAATGAAGCTCTCCTCGTCTTGAAAGATTTGCAGCCCAACAGGCCTGACAAAGCGACTTACTTGGCAAATCACAAGAAACTAGGCTGTGGCCATGGACCCAACTGTCAGCCTCTCCACGTACAGTACTCTTCCGATGGAAGTCGGTCGTTGACCACATTGACCATGCCGCGCCGAGAGCACCAAGGCGGTGGACGACGGCGAGGCCTAGGAAGGGGACGACGCGGAGCCGGGGAAGACCCGACAGTGGATGCCCACGCGGAGAGGAGTACGAGGGTTCACTGGTTCGGCTCCGGCGTGAGGCTGCCGTCGCCGCAGAATAACAGGGTGTGTGGGTGAGTAGAGGGATACCCTGGGCCAGCGGTGGGAGTAGTAGGGGGCGGTGAGGCCTCCGCAGCATCACAGCTGGCTACGAGAGCCAGGAGCACGCGACATGACCGGCTTTGCTTTGGGCGCCTGGAGCAAGAAGACCAGAGGTTGAAGAAGCACTATGGCCGTTGGATGGACATCGTACGGTCACTGGAGCTAGAATCATTCATATTGACTAAGTTAACAAAGCCCTCCGTCCTCGTCAATTTAGTAGGCCCACAAGTCAGCCACCCACTATGGTGGGTCCCAGCTAGCAGGGGATATTCATTTTTTGGTGCGTAATAAGGAGGCACTTCCTTGCGTGCGAAGATATAGCTGGTGAGTCCAACCTGCCAGCGGGGGGAACATTTTTTTCATGAAATACAGAAGCCCTTCCCACGTACAGTGCACGTACAGTGCGTAATAAGGAGGAACTTTCCTTGCATGCGACCATGGACTTCGTGGGTCTCAGCCGTCAGGCTCTCCACGTACAGTCCTCTTCCGATGACTCTCGTATGTTGACCACGCCGCGCCGAGTGCACCGAGGCGGTGGACGACGGTGAGGCCCCAGACTGGAACGACCCGGAGATGGGGAAGACGCGGCAGTGGAGTCAAAGACGGAGAGGAGTGGGAAACTTGACTGGTTCGGGCGCGGGGTGGGCCTACACTCAACAGAGAATAACAGGAGGTGCGGAGTTGAGGGATGGCCTGGCCGTCGGCGGGGTAGCATTTCGTTGAGGAGTGCAAAACAACGCCGCTGGACGCCGAAGGCTGGAGCAGGCGGTTCCGGCAGCGCTGGGGGAAGAAGACGAGAGATTGAAGAAGAATGCCGGCCGTTGGATGTAAATCCAACGCCTTCTTAGGCTTCGACCTACTGGCCCACATGTCAGCCAGTCCATTTGTTTTTAGTCCATTTGGTGGGCTGGGTGAAACAATGATGTAGCATCTATGCAGCCCGCTTAAATCCCATTTGCATTTTTCTCAAAATCCGCGGACTTGCTGGGCTGGGTGAAAATATCATGTTGGGCTAGACGGAGAAATGTTATAAAAACATAAACACATGATTGCACGTTAGTAAAATCTTTGCAAGCTTATGTACGCAATCACTAGGAGTTAACTTGCCAAGTTATATATAAACAATTATTATTATTTTGTAAGAACTTTCAACTTACGAAATAAAATATCATTTTAATTTCATGAGTTAATAGTACGTGGGATATTATTATTTTTTAGGCTAGACGTTGGACAGTTGAGTTGGTTCTAGGGGAATGTACTGGGAGAAAACTCAGTTTACATTGAAAAAGAAAGTGGGAGAAAATTCAGAGACCTGCTGGGTCCACCTGAGGAGGGGAATATGTTGGGAGGAAGGAGATTCAAAGCACGGCAGCCGAGTGAACTAGTTTTTTTTACGGACAAGTGAACTAGTTTACATACATAAGCAAATAGCCACTAAAAAAAGCAATCAGGTTAATGGGTTCTCAAAAAAAATATTTTGGACAAAACAGATAATTACGACACATAGGCTAATGCATGAAACACTCAGATGATAAAGGTGCTTATAAACAGATAAAGTACAACATCTAGACCTTCCTGGCACGCTTGATCATGACGCTGCGGCTGTCCGTGTACTCGTCGGTTACGGGAAGCAGACACGCCCTCATGTCCAAGATCTGCCTGTACATGTCGTAGCATGCGTATGCGTCCTTGGCCGCGTAGGTTATGTAGGCTAGATTCAGAGGTACCTCCCACGTGTTCAGGTCGTCTTCTTTCATGTTAGCGTATCAGGGGTCGATGATGGTCTCAGCGAGGTCAACCACGGAGTCCTTCTCCTGCCCGTTGCTGATGATCTTGTATTGCTTCTGGATGTCGACAAGCTTGTTGCACCAGATGGCCGAATCATCGCGTTCTTCCTTCTCTCCACCGTAGCGAAGGTGCAGTCGGCGCTGCCGATGAAACGGGCGAATGCTCCAGAACCTGGTGCAGCCATATGACTGAGGCGAGGCAGAGCTTCACCGAGTCCGTATCGTTGGTGTACATCACATTCAACTTGGTGCAGCCATAGGACTGAACGGCGAGCTCAAAGGGGACTCCTTGCTGAAGTCCATATCTAGCAGGCTCACCCCTCGGATCGCCATTGGAGTCTCTTCGAGTGAACGAGTGTGTAGGCGGCGGCAGCAGTTCGTTTTTCAGCTCTTGGGGAACTGGATTCAACAGTAAGCTGAGTGTGTACAGGCGACAACAGTTACTACCCCTCCCTCGTCCGCTGCACGCCCGGCAGAAGATGCACCCTCGGCCACACGTCGGTTCATGAGCGGGTCTGTATTGGTACTGTAATAACAGGAGTTAGTGGTCACTTTACTTAAATTTAATTAGCTTTAATAGAAATTTATACTTAAAACAAGCAATGCATTCGCTCGTGCTATCAGTGCCACAGGATCAACATGCACAACAATTAGAATTATTCTCAGGACGCTCACGATCAACACATTTGGCGCACTTTCACAAAGATAATACTACCAAGTTTGAACTGTTTGTTATGGTTGTTGTCCTCTGCATCATCATGCCGTGTTTCCCAGCTTGCAAGATTCAGAACCAACAAATAAGATCCAAATAATAAGAACAACAAAGATGCCTACACATCTCATTGATTCCCAGCTTGCAAGATTCAGAACCAACAAATAAGATCCAAATAATAAGTACAACAAAGATGCCTACCCATCTCACTGATTCCCAGCTTGCAAGATTCAGAACCAACCCATTAGAGCCTTTTGATAAAGTGAATATCGGGATTAAATCCATCTTGGCTAGCCATGTCATACAATCGAAGAACTTGGCGAATGCTCTTGACCATCACAACATCTGTAGTTGAGTATTCTTGTTTGCACAACGCAGATAATAAAGAGCATGATTACTATAATAGTGGCACTAGTGGAAGTCAACCTGCAGCTCCACTCGATGATTCAATTCATGCCACTTTTTCTGCAGTTCGCCTGAAATGAAGCAAAGATTGCATCATTCAGCTACGACTCATCTTGCAAAGGCTAATAAAATGTTGCACGAGCTTACCAGCAGAATTTGACGGAGATTTTGGAAACTCCAATCACCATTTTGTGCAGTTCCACCAAAATTGAGAGATGTTGCCCATGTAACATTTTAGTTGAACTGCACAAGACACTCATTCCAAAAAAGTGTTCTGTGCAGTTCACCAAAAGGTCACAATAGCAACAAGGTGAAATGGATATCCCTATCTGCACAAAAAGATAGAAAGTAAACAGTTGCTGGTCAATAAGAATATACGAAACATATACAAAATGAAAAGAAGCATCTTAATTATGTTCATGGCAATCACGCAAGGACAGTAGAAATTTTAAAACGTCAGCAATGCTTCATGTTACCAGAAGCATTACGATCAACAATGAGATTCCTCAAATATGCGATTACTTTAATGGTGGCATTGCTTGTTTACCAGACACAGTAAATCAACAACAGGTAAAGAGTTGGTTTAAGGGCATGGGACCGTGGGGACACCAGGACACTCAGCAGCGTAAAGGAGCAAATTACTTATCATACTGGGGAAAACAGCAGGAGTGCCATTTGTAACACATTTTAATTGCATCTTATCACTGGAGGCATTAGATTAACAATAACACTGGTTAGACATGTCCCTAAGGTACCTACAAGGAGGCATAAAGTGGTGATGCCGAGTTTGTTCATGCTATGTGAGGGCAGCAAACCTAATCCTGGAGACCTTGTACTATGTGAGGGCAGCAAATCTAATCCTGGAGACCTTTTACTATGTGAGGGCAGCAAATCTAATTCTGGAGACCTTTTACTATGTGAGGGCAACAAATCTAATCCTGGAGACCTTTTACTATGTGAGGGCAGCAAATCTAATCCTGAGACCTTTTACTATGTGAGGGCAGCAAATCTAATCCTGAGACCTTTTACTATGTGAGGGCAGCAAATCTAATCCTGGAGACCTTTTACTATGTGATGGCAGCAAATCTAATCCTGGACATACTCTGCTGAATTGTCCACCAGCCGCCACTTTCTATCCTTTTTTCAACCAATAATAGATCTGTTCCTTATCCAGTTTGTACTGCGTTTCCCATTATTTCCCTTTTCAACCAAGAGACCGGTTGGGTATCTGGTCTCTACTACTTTCACCATATTATTTCCTCTTTGAATCAAGTCCTAGATTCATGCTACAACTTTCCCCCCTTTCTTTGTTGTTTGAACAAAGCCCTAGATTCGAATGCATGAAGTAGCTTTACCTCTAATAATACTAGAAATTTAGGTGGCTTTGGAAGAGCTGATGGGAGTAGAAAAAGATGCACATGCAGACATGTGGGGAGTTGGGGCAGTAAAGCAAGGCCGCTTTCGAAGAACTTATACCTGAGGGTCGCGGGGATGTCGGCGGCGGCAGGTCGGATCTGCGGACGATACGGCAGGGAGGAAGAAGGGTTGGAGGACCTCCCGAGCCGGCGCTGTGTCGGAGAGAATGGCACGGGCAGAGGATCGGGACCCTCCGGTAGCTGTGGGTTTCCTTCCTCGGCGGCGATGACCGCGTGAACGATGCACCTTTTAGTCCTCTGCACACACCGGCCGAAGGGATCCGACCGGATCTGTGACCAGCGGTGAGCAGAGAGAAAATGTCGCTACCGCTGTCTTGTTTATATCTAGAGAGGATGAGAGAATGAAGAGAGCAACCCTAGTAAAGCAAGCGCTCAGGCCCCTGCGTCCATATATAGTGGAGTGATTATCTTTTTTCTCTCCACAACAAGCGTTTCAATTTGTGTACGTGGCATTAAAGAAAAGAAACTCTCTATTTAAGGTGACTACTGTACGACTCCTACTTACTACTAGTAGTAGTACAATATTGTTCACTTGTGCTCCCCGCCCCTCCATTCATTGAACAACCCCACGGGTGAATAAACATACAGTAAGTACTGTATTTATATAGAACGAACAAGCTCGAACTATTTTCGCGTAGTTAAAAGTTGAGGGCAGTTTTCGGGTAGGCGGTTTGACAGAGAGGCGAGGAGGGTGAGCGAGTGGGGCTGTGCGATTTGATGGCACGTTACTGCTGGAAAGACTTGTGATATGACCACTCACTATAGTCATGAATTACTGGCGCTCCGACCGGGGTGATGCCCCCCTTCCGTTCCACGCTCTAATCTGGTGCATGACACGTCGACCCAGATGCTGGCTCTCCCACATGTCGGAGTAGTAAGAATGAGCAAAGAATGATGCGGTATATACTAGTACTATACTAGAGTACTACTCAGGTCGGAGGAGTGCGAACCACGGCAGCCCAGTGAACCAGCAGTGCGAACCACGGTAGCCCAGTGAACCAGCAGTAGAAAACAATGTGGTGATATGGCCATAAAAAACAATGTGCTACGGTCCACACTGTAGCATGTACAGTAACACTCCTCTTTGTTTGGATCCCTGAGTTAGAGCTAGTTTGGGTTGAAATAGCCTCAAATTATCGAAACAAGAGGGGTTAGTTTGAGCTAGTTTTCTCTAAACCAGCTAAAAAAACTAGCCCGGTGGAGAGGTTCTAATTGGGTTAGTTATCCTCGGGCCCACTAAAAGAGAACTAAAAAAATCTCCCCTGCCCACACCAGATCGCTCCCCCCTCTCGCACGACTCCTCTCTGTTCCCCATAGGGCCGCTCGCCCTCTCTCTCCTCCGGCCGCCCTCTCCTTCCGGCCTCCGCCGCCCTACTCCGGCCGCCCTCTCCCTCCGGCCTTCGAAGGTCGCCCCGCTCCCCCTTTACCAGTCGTTTTTCTCCCTCTGTCGTGCGCGGCGGCGGCGCATCTACCAGGGAGGTCGCGAGAGGGGTGAGTTTGTTCATTCCTTCTCTGTCTCACGGCCATATCATTGATCTTGCTTGCTCTAGCGCTAATTCTGATTTGGAAAAGTAGATCCTGATCAAACTTGGTATAGATTTGTGGTGCACGCATGGAATTGTTTGATGCTGCTTGAGGAGGTAATAAATCTTTCTAGAGGCCCAAAGATTTAGGTCAGCTTTCTAGGTATTTCAACTTCAGGCTTGCATTATTTCTAGAGGCCCAAATATTCAGTTCACCTTTCTAGGTATTTCAATTTCAAGCTTGCATTATTTCTAGAGGCCCAAAGATTCAGTTCACCTTTCTAGGTATTTCAGTTTTAGGCTTGCATTATTTCTAGAGGCCCAAAGATTCAGTTCACCTTTCTAGGTATTTCACTTTCAGGCTTGCATTATTTCTAGAGGCCCAAAGATTCAGTTCACCTTCCTAGGTATTTCAGTTTCAGGCTTGCATTATTTCTAGAGGCCCAAAGATTAAGTTCCCAGTCGGTGGCAAGCGGCCCTGCTACCCATGCCGGTGTCGACCTCAACTCGCAAGGGCCGGCGTCAGAGGGGTTCCCGGGGCTTGGGCTCTACAGAGCCTTCCTCCAGAGCGACGATGGCGAGCTCCTCCCTCAGAGCGTGAGGGGCTCCGGGCTCCCTCCCTATCGTGAATGACTTCCGTGATGAGTTAGCTCATTCTTTGTTTCATGAAGTGTTTTTTTATTTTGTGAAGCTTGATTGACGACTTGTATGTTTAAGTGGGATATCTCATTTGTATGGACAAAGTAAAAATTATCATGTTTTGCATGCTTGATTTGTATAGATGGTTCGTTTATGTCAATTGTGAGCGGGAGGAGGCCACAGAAGAGCCGGCCACACCAAGAGGGTGCTTGGATCCAAGGGACTTATTTTAGCCTGACTAAAAATAGTCTCTTTAAGAGGCTAAAGTTCCAAGCACCCCTGACTAAAGAGGGGCTAAAACTAGTCTTGAGACTAAATTTTTTAGTCAGGGGTACCCCTACTAAAATGTGGATTAGTCCTCTCTCTCCTCATTTAACTCCTCTCCTTTAACACAGGCGAGTTCTGGATTGGAGGGTTTGGAGGATAATAAATGCTCATTCACTTGATTTTAGTCTCTTTCGTATTTGGATCCAAGCATGGGTGAGGCTAGCAAGTTTTAGTCCCACTACTTTTAGTCATGGAACTAAAATGTATCCAAGCACCCTCCAAATCCGGCAGGAAATAGGGTCCAAAGTAGTCAAATGATTGAGATAGAGCATTTATTGTCAATCTAACCCTGCCATCCATACACCTCTTTGGTTTAGAGTTAGTTCAGGGTTAGAATCTAACTCTAACCTCTAACTGAGTTAGAGTTCTCCTCATCTCGGTTCATCGCCATCATACTTTCCCCATTCCTGTGTTTTCAGTATCCTGCGAATCAAAGAGGCCCTTTTTTTGCGGGAAAAATCAAAGAGGCCCTTAGACTGGTTTCGGTCCGGTCCTTTTTTATAAACGTGTTATGTCCAAAATTTAATGAACATGCTTCGGTTTCCATGAAAATAATCCGGTTTCATGTAGTAATCCATTCATTTATTTATTCTTCTACGGGGGGTTTGCATGTAATTCGTGAGGTCTGAAATGTAAAGTACCCCGGCATATGCTCCGAGTCGTGCATGCACTACGACCCAGATGCTCTATGTCCCACATGTCGGCGAATGGGAGCACGTGGAAATAGCCTAGGAGTACATATAGGAGGATAAATGCGTGAAATAATATGTACTGTGAAGCGTAGCCGTGGTTCGAAAAGGAGACCTAAAGTGATGACAGCTATAGGTCGCACGCACCCAACTAGTGGTACTAGACATACGACTAATTTTTCCCTTAAAAAAAAGAGGCACGAGTGCTCAGTACTCCTATTCTATAAACACGAGTCCCATCTGACAACAGCGTCCATGCTACAGCTAGCTCTCCTCCCTCGTTTCTCTCTTCTAATTCTAAACTCGGCCGACGCCCGATGGGCGGGGAGGGTTTGCTCAACTGCGGTCCCACCTCACAGTGAAAACGTTACGACTGGAATAAAAATGCCATATACTCCCTCCGTTCATAAATATAAGCCTTTTTAGATACTATTTCAAATGGAATACAACATACAGATGTATGTAGACATAGTTTAGAGTGTAGATTCACTCATTTTGCTCCGTATGTAGTAGTCACTTGCTGGAATCTTTAGAAAGACTTATATTTGGGAAGGGAGGGAGTACTATACTAATAAAACATTAAGGCCACGAGGCGATGCAGTGCTGGTTACAGGAGGCAAGAAGAGATGCATCCATCGACGACGTCCACCTCCTCGACTCAGGGCGCCGGCCCACCGAACGGCGCCTAAGTAGCAGCGGCTTTCGTGGCCAGGTCGACGTGCTTCTGAACAATGGCGTCCAAAGATTCCAGCTGCTGGAAGAAGGCCAACGTCTATCTGTCCTCGCTTGCCTTGTAGTGGCCTATGTAGACGATTTCCTCGTAGACGTGGATGTGCAGGTCGACGGTTTCTTGCATGGTGAGGCGCTGCGCGGCGAGCGCGGCCTCGAGGTGCACATTCTTTGTCGCGACCTCCGGCACCTGCAGGGCCACCAGGGCTTGAAAGAGTTCGTCACCATGGAGGCCGATGAGGGTGGCAGGCAATGAGGAGCCTGGGCGCGCGGGCTGGAGCAGTACGGCAAGGTCATCCGCGCGCTTCTTGACGGCGGTGAACTTGCGATGGAGTTGACCATCATGTCGTCCATGTGAGAGGCGAAGCCGGCGTCGGCGAGGGCTACGATGCCTGCGGTTGCCAGCACCGTGTGGAAACGCTGCGCGGTGCGGGGCCGCAGGCCGGCGCCTTGGATGATTTGGCACAGCCGACTGCCGCTCGCGTCCATCGCCTCCATAGGTGCTTGTGGCTTCTGGTCACTTGGTCTTGGATTGGAGTGAGCAGTGTTGTGCAGAGACTTGGGAGTAGATGGATTGGAGTGGTGGGACGCCTTTATTATATGAGAGTCCAAACTGTGTTGCATTCACATCGTGCTGGCTCTATTCTGCTTCTCCAATTAATTCGCTCTGCATGTAATTGATGATGCATCATTGACCGTTCAACGTCTCGGGAACCGCTACCCTCTCCCTCCTTGGCATTCAAGCACCTATGGACCCATCGACGATGAGGTGCCTATGGTGACTTCGTAAATTTTAAGATGACAGTGCCGTGCGTGTGTGCGTTCATAGGGGTGAGTGAGTGTATGCGCGTGTATATGAGCGCTTGCGTCTGTACTGTGTAAAAAAACATAAATGCGTGTCAAAAAGAGACTAGTCAGTATACTCAATATTGTGCACCTCGGAGAGGAAAACGATAGAACTAGTACGTATTTATTTACGGTGCAGATTCACTCATTTTGCTCCATATGTACTCCGTCTCGGTGTAGTCTAGTCACTTGTTGAAATCTCTAGAAGGGCAAATACTCCTTTCTGGTTTACAGGGCTATACTAGCAAGTAGTTGTACGTACTAGTACAATAGTGGGCTCACATAGCAATTTTGTCTCATGCAAGAGCCTGGCTATATGCGTGCTCTAATGTTCGCAACTGCAACGTTCGGTTTGCGCTTGGTTCTTCGCCTCTCCGAGAAGACGAACAATGATGTTACTACTCCTGCTTCTACAGTGTCGAATTCACTGCTGCATGTCCATCCACCGCGAGCGGGACGGATAGCTTGTTGTAGAAGTACTACTAAGCAAAAGCCTGTCCTTGTTTGCGAGCAACCGCGCGCATGGGTGAGGGAGAAGGCGTGTAGTAAAATCAAGCTTCTCCTCATTGTACGAGTTGACGCGACACATCATAGCACTGGCCCCACATGCTTGCCTCTAAACTTGGCTGAAAGACCCGCAGTGTACAATATATTTGCTGCAACCTCTAACATTTACCCACCACAAATTAAAATATATGTGGCCGTATGCATCGTTCTGATGCAGAGGCCGGGGAGTCCCCCCTTTTCAAAAAAATAAAATAAAATATATATTTCTGTCTTGACCAGATGAGCGTGCAAACTACAATCACCAGGGTGTCAGGTAGGGCCAGAAGACTATTTTAATTTTTTTTAAAAACTTCGAGACGACCACATAGCATGGAGCCGACCCCAACGATTTTAAGCTTACATGCATGGTACACGCTATCCTAGACTACTCTACACATGAAACTGCCACACGAGCGTCTGGGCTGCGCTTGGCTCTTCGCCTCTTCGGGAAGTCGAACAATGATGGAGTACTACTGCACTGGAGGAGTACTACAGTATGCTTCTGGCCATCTGACACCGATTGAACTGCTGCATGTCCACCGCGTGCGGGAGGGAGAGCGTGTAGCGAAAGCTTCTCCTAGTCTTGCCAGCCACCACGCTCATGGGCGAGGGAGGGACGCTCCTGCCTTTGCATGTATGACAGGTGGGCCCGACAGGTCTGTGGCCAACCTGTCATACAGCCAAAGGCAGGTGCAGTTAAGTCCGCGAGGGAGTGGATAATCAAACTTCTCGTTGATGTACGAGTTGACGCGACACATCAAAGCATTACACTCGATATATTTCAATAATTTGCGTTTACCGATGCATTAATTACAACGCATGCATGCATGCCGTGACTCTCCTTTTGATACTTGCATGTGTTGATTTAATGCACCTTGAAGTAGTATAAAATATGTGACGGTAAAGCTTTGTAATACCCCAGACCAAGTCGAGAGATGGTTGTGCACGAGGAGGGCGAGATCATGTAGACCGAACAGGACCCGACGATGGAGCTCTCTAAGGTCTCGATGGACCTCACCGTGCTCCACTGCCCCTTGTGCCTCCGCCCCTTGACGCCTCCAGTGTATGAGGTTCGAATACACCTCGTCCGTTCGGCTGATTGAGCAAGGTGCAGGTTTCTTGATTGATGTGCTGTTCGATTGATTTCTGTAGTGCAAGGGAGGGCACCTGGCCTGCGCGGACTGCCGCGTCGAGCGCCCCGGGAACCAGCAGCAGTGCCAGGAGTGCGAGCGCGGCGGTGGCTTCGACGTGCGGAACATGGCGGTGGACTCCGTCCTTTCATCGGTGAGGGTGGAGTGCCCGCACGAAGGCTGTGGGCTCTACGTCACTTACCACAAGCTCGCCGATCACCAGAGCGTGTGTCCGCTCGCGCCCTGCAAATGCCCCGTGCCCGTCTGCGGCTACGAAGGCCCACCGCCGGCGCTCTACCACCACATCAGCACCGCGCATCCCATGCCCGTGCACAGGATCCAGTACGGCAAGGTGCTCCAGCTGCAAGTGCCACTGTCGGAGCCACGGCTCTTGCTGTTCGCGGAGGAGGACCGCCGCGCGTTTTTCTTGGTCGGCGGCGTGCTCGACATCGGCGCGCCTATCGCCGTGTCGGTCGTCTGCATTAGAGCAGGGGCATCCCCACTGCCGCACTACGTGGCCAAGATGTGGGCGAACGGCCCGCCGGGGGAGCCCAAAGGCACGACCGACGCCGTCAAGGTGGAAATGGAGGTGACAAGCATCAAGGATCCCGGCGACGTCGACGTGCAGGAGCTGACCTTCTTGACAGTTCCGCCCAAGCTGCTGGCCGGGGCTAAGCTTGTGTCCCTCCACATTCAGATTGACAAGCTCATGTCCTAAATGTTTCTACAGTGCCTTCTGTTTATCTTAGTAATATGCTAATATAGGGATTACCTTGGTCTACTTTAGCTTAAGAAATGGTGGGTTTTGGTGGCGATGCAGCAATTACTTCGACATCAGATCAGTAATTTCCAACAGTCGAACGGATATTTTGTGTCTGTTGGATATAAAGTTCCTTTGGGTAAGAAGTACTACTTGTCATCAAAATGGATAAAAGGAGATGTATGTAGACATATTTTAGTTCTAGATACGTCCCTTTTTATCCATTTTGATGACAAGCACTCCCTCCGTTCCACAATACATGCCTTCCATTTGTCAAAATATAGATGTATCTAGACATGTTTTAGTATATAGGTACATCCATGATAGAGCCAATCGGATGGTTGAGAACACTACAATTCGTAGCTACAGATGCGTGTGTGACTCCCAGATGCAGAGGCCGGGGGTCATCATCCTCCTTTTCGAGAAAAAAACAGACGAGTGTGTGAGAGCTCGCCACGCGGCTATTCCTGTCGAACGCCCCATTAACCGTAAGATATGTATACGACGGTGCCAGTTATGGCACGTACACATCAGTACTCCCTCCTTTCCGCTTTATAGGGCTTAATTCAAAAATCTCACCAACCAAGATGGTGAGTGGTGGAATATTTTTTGTAGTTTGCAAAAGCACCTAATTAATGGTCTTGTTTTTCTCAAAAAATTATGTTTATCAATGCATTAATTGTAATGCATGCATGCATAAAGTACATGCATTGGTCAGTTTTCTCTTAATACTTGCATGCAATGATTTAATGCACCTTGGAATCTGAACATGTGTTGGGGAACAACCAAATTGAGCCTTCTAAAATGGAAACACTAAAATTTTGAGATAAGCCCTATAAAACCGGAAAGGAGGGAGTAGAAAAAGAAGTACTCCATCCGGGAATAGTGCCACACTTCGAAACTAGAACCGTCAATAAATTTTGAGCTTGCGTCTCGTCACATTCCAAATTACTCCACGCTATATTGAATTGCAAACCTGTTCACACTGATCACAACCTAAACGGTTTCCCCACTTAGGAGCGTATTAGTACCACGCTATATTGAATTGCAAACCTGTTCACACCGATCACAACCTAAACGGTTTCCCACTTAGGAGCGTATTAGTACTCGGTTATAAATACTAGTATGCCAAGATGACTACACATTCCTCCTCAACTCCTCATCCACAAAAACAAACAAGTCATTCAGCATCCTTCCCTTGCGTCTGCCATGGCCAGCGTGAGTTCTGGGTCGAGAGATTGGCACCAGGGAGAGGCGAGCATGGAAGCGGAAGCACGAGAGATGTCCCGCCTCGCTGTGAGAGCAGCCGACATGTCCCGCCGCGTGGAAGTAGCAGCACAGAGGTCCCGCCGCGCCGCTGAAGCAGCACGGAGGTCCCGCCTGCCACGAATGCAGCAGAGATGTCCCGCCGTGCCGCGGCGGCCTGGGAAAATTTCTCGCGGGCAGGCGACGACTGTTACAGGCGCATGCATGCGATCGTCCATAGCCAGATGGATCAGATCTCTGGCTGGGTGAGGTTGCAGGACGACATGAAAGCCTCGTTTGAACAGGCTACCGGCGTCATCCGGCAACTAAGGGAGGGCAATGAGAGGCTCCGGGCCGAGCGCGACCTGCTGAGGGAGAAGATCGTCCGAAGTGTAGACCAGCAGGAGCAGACCAGTGCCTTGTTGAAGAGGACCGGCGTCATCGTCAAGAAACTTATGGACGAGAATGACATGCTCCGCAACGAGCGCCAAAGGCTGGTGGAGGAATCCGTGGATGTTCTCAAGCAGCGTCTTGAGGACACGAAAGAGCTCATCGCCGCTCGCCGCGGAGACTAGTTCCCACGGCCTGCAGCAACGCATCAAGAAAGTAGAGATCAGCGAGCCAGATCATTGTCTTCCTTCTTCTTTTGCCCTTGTGTATTTCGGGCATAGCCGCATGTGGCTTTTTAATTATCTTTCTAATTATGTAACACAATTAATCGTCCTTATCTTTTTGTGGAAGATCAATGTTGCGAGGCTGGAATGAAGAAAACTCTTGCTGTGGCGACCCTGGCGTTGTTGTTCTTCTAGTTGCTGCTGGGCTTCCTTCAGTTTCCTGCTTTCTTTTGATGTAATAATCGGTTTAGGATGTGGATTGTGTCTTCGGTTGTGAAATGTTGGGTTCTAGCGCGGATGTTTGGCCTTTGTTGGCCTCTTGGGATGTTGCGATTTCAATCTGGTAGCTTTTAGTCCTTCGTGTTAGGCTGGAGTTGTGCTGAACTTCTTGCGAATTGTGGTGGTTTTCAGTAATGAAAATCGGAAGGGGCAAGCCCTTCTTTGATCAAAAAAAATTTAATCGTCCTTATATATTCATCAGTCTTGCTATAAGTTGCAGTAGATGCTATATAGGTCCGTCGGATCTTACATCAAGATCCGTGCTTTCAGATTTTCTTTTTTCTCTCTTAAATCTCAGTCGAGTGAGACATAGCCACGCCATTAAACAGAGGCTCGAGCGCCATTAATGGAGACCTTGGGAGAGAGGTGGACGGCAGATGGAGGTCAAAGGGCTCTCCTCCCGATAAGCACGCGCAGGGGTCTGATCGCACGCCTCTCGTACTCAAATAGCTACCCTGCACGGCACCTCCTAGCTAATAAAAAATGGGTACGCGTGGCGTCACGTAAATGGTACTAGTAAGTAGAACGCCCACGGTTTCAATAATACTTGTGTTTCCAATTGTAACGTGACAGCACTTGTTCCAAAATGACTTTGTTGATTGTTAATGTGTGCGCCTTCGCAAATCGGACTGCAAATTTACCAGAGCATGTTGGTGCCATGTCATGGCACCAAGCCAAGTTTCATTATTTTCATGCGTGTTTTGGATTTACAGGAATTAAAAAACTAAGTTTCTCAATGTTTCCAACCCAGCCACGACGCCCAGAATTTTGAATTTCATTCCCATTTCTTGCATGGAACCTAGAAATTTACCCGAGGACACACATGTGATTTTTCAACCAACTTTGGTGCACTGGAACATGTGCTTGTATTTCAAATTTGAATTATGCACACAAAGGTGACACGTTCCCTCCCAGAACCACGAGCCTTCTTGAGAGAAGCTCCGATTTGCAAGAAGCTTATACCAAAATTTGTTCCTATTCGGCCAATTTTTTTACCACGGCATGGTACTACCATGACATGACACCATGCCAAGTTTCATGATTTTAAAACCAAGTTTCTCAATGTTCTCGACCGAGCCACGATGCCCAGATGTTTGAATTTTATTCTCATTTTTGCATGGGACCTACTCCCTCCTTCCATCTATATAGGGCCTAATGTGTTTTTCAAGACAGCCTTTGACTATTGACAAGATTAATAGCACATGAGATGTATACTATGAAAATTATATTATTGGAAGCTCCTTTGACATACAAATTTGAAGGTATGCTTTGTGTAAGTTGCATGTCATATATTATTGCTCTAACGTTTGGTCAAAGTTAGCCTCGAAAAACGCATTAGGACCTATATAGATGGAAGGAGGGAGTAGAAATTCACCCGAGGACACAAATGTGATTTTTCAACCAACTTTGGTGCACGGGAGCATGTGCTTGTAGTTCAAATTTGAATTATGCACATTAAATGACCAAAAACTCAATTAATGTGTAAATAAGGCCAAACGAAGCCGGAATAATTCCAAAATTTAACAGGGCACTCCTGTAGTTCTATGTTGCCTTTGTAAATAAACTCAAGGGGGACAAAGTACATCGTTTCGTACTCAAAGGTGGCACGTTCCCTCTCAGAACCACGGGCCTTCTTGAGAAAAGCTTCGGTTTGCAAGAAGCTTATACCAAAATCTGTTCCTATTCAGCCAATTTTTTTACCACAACATGGTAGTACCATGACATGACATCCATGCCAAGTTTCATGATTTTCAGACATGTTTTGGATTTACAAGAATTTTAAAACCAAGTTTCTCAATGTTCTCGGCCGAGCCACGATGCCCAGATGTTTTAATTTTATTCTCATTTCTTGCATGGGACCTAGAAATTCACCCGAGGACACAAATGTGATTTTTCAACCAACTTTGGTGCACGAGAGCATGTGCTTGTAGTTCAAATTTGACTTATGCACATTAAATGACCAGAAACTCAATTAATGTATAAAAAACGACAAACGAACCCGGAATAATTCCAAAATTTAATAGGGCACTAATGTAGTTCTATGTTGCCTTTGTTAAGAAACTCAGGGGGGGCAGCGTATATCGTTTCACACTCAAAGGTGGCACGTTCCCTCTTAGAACCACGAGCTTCCAAATCGGCCCAATTTTTTACCACAACATGTTAGTGCCATGACATGACACCATGCCAAGTTTCATGATTTCCAGGCGAGTTTTGGATTTACATGAATTTAAAATCAAAGTTTCGCGATGTTCTCGGCCGAGTCATGACGCCCAGATGTTTGAATTTCATTCTCATTTCTTCCATGGGACCTAGAAATTCAACCAAGGACACACATGTGATTTTTCAACCCACTTTGGTGCACCGGAGCATGTGCATGCAATTCATATTTAGATTATGCACATTAAAAGTCCAGAAACTCAATTAATGTATAAAAAGGCCAGATGAACCCGAAATAATTCCAAAATTTAACAGGGCACTCATATAGTTCTATGTTGCCTCTTTAAATAAAATCAGGGGGAGGCAGCATATATCGTTTCGCACACAAAGGTGACACGTTCCCTCTCGGAACCACGAGGCTTGTTGAGAGAATCTCCGGTTTTACAAGAGGCTTATACCAAAACTTGTCCCAATTCAGCCAAAAATTATACGTATGAAAACAGGGTTTTGATTATCCCAAACATCTCGCTACCTAGACCAATAATGTACTATGATTTGAATTCAACATAAAATGGATACAAATATTTGAATTGGAGAGCGTATGGTACATGTAGTTCATAGTGAAATATGATTACTGCTATATGTATGTTTTTTGTTATCAAGATAATATTTAAATTATTGTATAACTTGACAACAATCGTATTCAAATAAGGAAAATTGATTCAAATTTAGTCCATATGGTAGACGACAATATATATGTTCACATGGTGGAGTAAAATGTTCATATATGATGGAAGATCAAAATGTACGACTACATCAATTATAAACCGCTAGGTCACCTAACGATATATTCGAATTCAACATAACGTGGATTCAAAAACTGAAATTGGAGATCATGGCATCTGTAATCATATAAAAAGGGACATTACTCTTTCTTTGGTGGGAATTGATTTGTTTTTAGTTGTTGTTGAGGGAAGTGCGAATCGATTTGGTACTGTGCAGGGTAATCTTGTTCTCCCGAATTTTTTTACATTTTTCTTGTAGTTTTTTCAATGGCATCTATAGAAATATAGTAAAAGGGGACATGACTCTCTTGTGTCTTGTATGAATTGTTTTTTTACACGTTAAGTTTGTTCTGCCGAACAAGGAATCCGCACCTTGTTATCCCGAAATTTTCAAGCTCGAGTATCTTTTGTCTCACCTGCTTTGAAACTCCCGCTTCTTCAACCCGCGCCACGCCTTGTTATCCCAAAATTTGGACGCGCGCGAGAACTCCCTCCTCATCCGAAATCGCTCCCGCAGCCCAGACACGCGAAATCCCCCTTCTACCCCTCAGCCGGAAATGAAGCTCCACGTCGCGGTGTCAAAACCGGTGGGGGTATGCTGGTAACTTACCCTACATTTCGGACAAGCGCGTCCCTAAGCTTGGCTCCCCCTCCCCCTTCGCCCCCATTCGTACAACGAGGCCGTCAAAACCCGCGAAACCCCACGCTCCTCCGTCGGCCTCCCGACCGCCGCCCAGCCGGAGACTCTTCCCCAACTACGTCGTCCACCGCAACAGCTCGTCGTCCCTCATCCACCGCACCGGATGAGGATCCGTTGTCGATCTCGTCGTCCCGCCGGATCAGCCGCCCCGTCCTCCACCTCCAAGGAGCTTCCCCGATGTTCGCCTCGTCTATCGCGCCACCTCAATCCCCACAGCGCCGTCTTGACCTGCCCCACCGGAACCGCATCACCCTCACCAATTCCTCCGATGAAGCCGAGGCCAACTCGGCGCCACCAAGGAGGTTCTGCACTCACTGCTGCATTTTATCTTTTATTCGATCTCACGGGGCTGCCGGTGCTCGATACTGAGCAGACATGGCGTGTCTCCATCGACGGCGCCGTCGCCGGCCACATCATCCACGGTGTCTCTTCCCCATGTCGTTGCTTCCTCGGCGGCGACTTCCACAACGGCACTAGCTGCAGCTGCTCCAGCTCTCGCTCGCGCTACAGCTCTGTTCTTGCTGTCGGTCGCGCTGCTGCACTGCTCCTGCTTTCGTTCGTGCTGCTGCTTTGCTCTTGCTCTCGCTTGCGCTGCTGCTGCTGCTGCACGACCTCCGGCAGCTACAGGAGTTGCTGCTTTAGCACTCGCTCGCGGTGCTACTGCACGACTTGCTCTCTGCTAGTGTGTTCCCTGCTCGAGCGTCTGCTGATTTAGATCACGGCTTCTCTGCTACTAGTGCTCGAACGCCCTAAACATATATTGCAATGCTCTGTTACTAGTTCAATCAGTTTCGACAGTAAAATTCAGTTTCGACTGTGAAGTTCATTTTCTTCAGTTAAGTTCAGAGTGAACAATACTTACAGCATCTGTCGGAGCGGCCATGGCGCGGCTGATGCGTTTTACATCTAGCACTTTTTGGTGATGTATTTTAAATTATCTATTGCAGATGATATTAGGGTCCCACTTCAGATTAACGTTGTCTGTCTTGTCATGCTTCAGCCTCGTCGCCGTACATCTTAGTGGAGCTACTCCAACGACGGAACCGTCCATCACAGCGGAGCAGTACCCTCGACGCCGTTTCCAGAGGCCTCGGATCTTCTTCCCTGCCTCCGACAGTCACACCAGCATCATCACCACCCCCCACGTCCAACCCAATGATGCTGAGGTCCACAAGGCTATGCTAAAGAGGTTGTACACTCATGCCAAAGAGGTTGTACACTCGTCGCATCAGTTTGTTTCTCCATTCCTCTGTTCTTCCAATTCATGTGAGCCAAACACCCAGGTTGACTGAAACCCTATGTTTCCAAATGCTCTGTTTTGCACGTGCATTCCTATCCTATTCCTGTGTTTTTCCTGTCCTTGCGTTTATAGAATCCTCCAATTCTAAGGAGCCCTTACAGATTTACTTCATTTTCAGATAGGCGTCAAAGAAAACTCTATGTGTTATGTCCTGCTCCTACCGTGCCGTCATCCACCCCACCTGAGGTGCACCATCGACAGAAGCGTTCACTGCAGCAGAGATCCCCCCTGCAGACTTCCTTTCGCCGTCTCAGATCATCTTCCCCATTGCCGACAGCCACGCCAACTGCATTACCATCATCGACTGAGCAGATGAACCTGAGGACTACATAGTTCCGGAAGAGAGGTCGCAGTCTTTCGTGTTTGCTTACGTTATACATCGGTTATTATTACCTGCTACTTTATCGTTCAATCTTGAGTTTTGAATTGCCCATGGGTCGCATATCGAGCCAGCAATGAATAGTATCTGTCTACTATCTGGTTCATCTGGGGTCTTCTATGTGGTTCATGTTGGGTGGGCAACAAATAATAGATGATCCATTGTCTATCTTTTTAAACTGAAGCTATAATCTACCTGCTATCATTAGTTTTGGATCCATCCACTCATTTGCTACCATCAGTCTTGATTTTTGCATGCACCCCTTAGGCCTTACAAAATCTAACTATTTTTTTATTATGCATGTCAGATATTGTACACAATCGTACTGAACATGTAGAGAAAAAGAGAAGACCGTTGCGTGCGAATATAATGTCATGCAGACGCCGCTCCATGGTGGGCGAAGTGCCCCCCCTCCTGCATTTCCAGATTGTATTCCAGAGGAAGATAACTGTTCAGATGGAGATTCAGAAGGAGCCGACCACGCCTGTTTACCACCTGAGGTGTTTGCTCTAACCTGGCATGCTGATGTTGGTCATATCATGCATATGGCGCCTTGCATTGCTTACATTATACATCTTATATGTCATCAGCTTAGTTTAGATTTGCTTTGTGTGAATGCCACCTGTTTGGTTTCTATATCATACTCCCACCATTCCTAAATATTTGTCTTTTTAGAGATTTCAACAAGTGACTACATACGGAACAAAATGAGTGAATCTACACTCTAAAATATGTCTATATACATCCGTATGTGGTAGTCCATTTGAAATCTCTAAAAAGACTAATATTTAGGAATGGAGGGAGTATATGGGAATTATGCAATGCCATCTTCTTTAGCCAGGTATCATATACGTGAATCATGCAATGCCATCCTGTTTAGCCAGTCATCGTATATGTGAATTGTATTGTGCCATATTTTTTCCATAATGTATTCCATTTGTCAACAATGTTTATACATTCATCTACTCTTCCTATGCATCAGCCATTTGAGTCGGTCATGGGAAAATCTGGAGTGAAAACAAGGTCTTGTGAGCAGTCAGTGCTACTTGTCGATGCAGATTTCTTGCTAGTTACAGATAGCTCCTCAGAGGAGGATTCAGAGAGAGATGACCAGTCGTATTCCCCCCCCCCCCGAGGTGCATGCTCTAACTTGGCTGGGTTATATTGCTCATATCATGCATATGGTGTCTTGCATTGCCATGCCATCTGCTTAGATTAGACATGCTTTGTGTGAATGCCTCCTGTTTGCTTTCTATATCAGATATGTGAATTATGCAATGCCATGTTTTTCAGCCAGTTATCATATATGTGAATTATGCACCGCCATGGAGCCAGGCATCATATATGTGAATTATCTCATGCCATCTTTTTTTTTCATTACGTATTCCATTTGTCGACAATCTGTGTATATTGAACTACTCTTCATGTGTATCAGCCATTTGAGCCGGTTATGGAAAAATCTGGAGTGAAAACAAGGTCTTTAGAGCAGGCAATGGTACCTATTGAAGCATATATCTCGATGGTTACACGGAGCTCCTCAGAGGAGGATTCAGAGACAGATGACCAGTCCTATATCCCACCTGAGGTGTATGCTCTAAGTTGCAATGTTTATATTTCTCATATGATGCATATGGTGTCTTGCATTGCTTAGTTTAGACATCATATGCACAATATTGAATTCTATCTGCTTAGTTTAGAGATCATACATGCGAGTGCCAGCTGCTTAGTATATGAATCAATTATGTCAATTATATCATGCCATCCTGTATACTTAGACAACATGTATGTGAATTATTTCATCCCAACCTATTTTAGAAAGACATCATATAGTTTTGTCATGTCATCCTGTTTAGGTACTCATCATATGTTGAATTATGCCATTATATCCTGTTAAGTTATCCATCATATATCTGAAACTGTGTCATGCTATCCTGTTCAGGTAGGCATCATATATGTGAAATTGTGTCATGCTGTCCTGTTTGGTTAGACAACATATATGTGAATTACCACATCTATCTATCATACAATGTGTGTACGTTCAATTTCTTTTCTTGTTTATCAGCCATTTGAATTGGAGGGGTGATGGCAGTATCTAAGGGAGCAAAAACCCGTTCTTCACAAAAGACAGTGCTACCCGTCGATGCAGATAGAACCATGGTTGTACTGGCCCACAAACTAGCCCCACCACACATAATCGAGACTCTTCCAGATTGAACACTTACACCGTTGGGCATAGAACCAGCTACAACCCATCTAACCGCAACCCCAGCGGATAGTAACCCAATTATAGTTGACAAAGCACCATGTCCAGCACAGAGTACCCCCACACGAGCAGTTTGTAAAGCTACTGCAGTGCCCAAAGCACGAAGACCACCACAGCTAACCCAAACTCCACGTTTAAAGCAGAAGAGCAACTGTTCTCAGGTCAGATTCCGTAGCTATGGTCCATACTCCTTTGCTGTTGCATCACTGTATTTACTCATACCAACTACTTTCGAATTTGAAGGATCCAATTGAAACTCCAATGGCGCAATAGGTATGTTTTAAACCTAACTGGATTGCTGTTCTAACTTCTTGCTCTATGTTGATTTCATTTTAAGTTGTATAAACAGTTATGTTCTCATGTGATGCACATTACAAGTGCTGCCAATGCTGTGTAGTTTCTCACACTTATATTCTGTCTATGCTGCTGTGTCTTAAAAATATATGAGTTGAACTGTGTCTCTATGATTAGGGAACATAAACTAGAATGATATGGACAATACAGTGACCATAGTACATAGATATATGTTTGTTTCATGCTGTTATCCTGTCCACCTTACTACTGAACCGGTTTACCAAAATGAGTTTCGTATACTACAAGCTAAACCTGTGATGTGTCTGCTTGTTTCTCTTGTAGTATGCAAACAGAATATTGGAGAAGAGCACCCACTATGCAATGGTGGAGAAAGTAATGCAGATAAGGTTCAAGATAGTGAGACAACCCTGTTGGTCTCCAAGAAAGGTGATAAAAACGATCTTGTAGACAGTGGGAAAACCCCACAGTCCTGCGTTGATGTAGTGTTCGAGTTACTGGGCAGTACCGCTGGCACAAGCTCTTCGAACTCGCTGCCTGAATCACTTCGGCTTCTTCAGTCTCAGCTAGAAGCTGAAAGGCATCAGTCAGCTGTGCTGCGGCAAGAAGCCGAAGGACTGAGGAAGTCCCTGCAGAATTCAGATGCGTACTTTCTTGTGCAACAGCAAGCGCTGGAGGATTTAAGCGCCAAACAAGAGAAAGTTAATAAGCTTGCTAAGCATCTTGCCAGCATTATGGGTACCCAGGATATTGTTTCTTGAACTCTTCTGAAGTGGTTTCAGTTCTGGACTTGTTTTGCTGCGGCGTTTATATGCTGCTTTGTTCCCTATATTTGCACTGGTGGCGAACTTTGATGCCCAGTGGATGTAATATGTGTAGTAGCCGTGATTGCCTAGCATAAGTTGCTTGCTTGTTTATTTCCTTGTTGTCTTGTTTATTTGTTTTCTTGTAGTCAGTGCAGTTCTTTTTCCGCGGTTTGCTAGTGGCTGCAATAACCTATTTTTTAAAACTAGGCCACAATAACCATGGGCTAATATTTACTGTAGTGACACTGGGCCTCCTACGGGCCATAGAAACAGTGGGCCTTCTACGGGCCGTAGAAACAGTAGGCCTTATATGGGCCATAGAAACAATGGGCCTTCTACGGGCCGTAGAAACAATGGGCCTTCTACGGGCCGTATCATCAATGGGCCTTATACGGGCCGTATGATTGATTGGCCAAACATGGGCCAATAACAGGCTGCATTATGGCCGTAAACGGGCTAGAGTTGGAATCGTCCGTTCATGGGCCGACCATAATGGGCCATCGTTAATAGGCCGTATTTGATGACGCTATGAAAACGGCCCAACGTATTAACGGACCACAAACGGGCCGACTGTAACCACGGGCTGAATTTGGCCCACAAGCAGAAAATGAAAGTAATGGGCCGTAAGTAAATGAATGCTGGAAATGAGCCCAAGAATAAATGGGCTCTGAGAAGGCCGAAAGATAACATGGGCTGGAAACGGCCCAACGTTAATGGGTATAAAGTGATACACTGTTCATTACGGGCCAGTTTCACCACGGGCCGTTAATGGGTATAAAGTGATACACTGTTCATTACGGGCCAGTTTCACCACGGGCCGTTAATGGGTGTAAAGTGATACACTGTTCATTACGGGCCAGTTTCACCACGGGCCGTTAATAGGCCAAGAGTTACATAGGGCCTCATATGGGCCGAACGACGTCATGGGCCATACATGGGCCAGAAGTGAAAACGGGCTGGAATCATATTGGATGGCCCAGATGATGCTACTGAGCCTAATTCGGATAGGGCGTAATGGGCCTTGGGTTAGCGGGCTGTCAATGGGCTATATGCGAACAGGCCGTTAACAGGCTTTCCATGGGCCGGCCCGCCACCTTTTGACCAAGTCAAACGGGCCGGCCTTTTCACAGGAATGGGCCTCTGTTGGGCCGTGCCACGTGTCGACGTATCATAGGCGCCTTCCGTCCAATGAGTGGATGACATCTGTCCCAACGATGAGCCGACACGTGTTTCCTCCAGCCAATGATGATTTTACACGTGGAAAATCCCCATTGGTCGGGGCTGTTAACGGGTTATCAGATCCAAAACCCGACCCGATAGCTTAACGTCGTTCCGTTACGGTGGATGCCACGTGTCGGTCACCCTTGACGAAAGCACTTCTGTGACGCATGATTTATCGTCATGGAAGTGGACACTTCCGTGATGATAATTTTGGCAATGTCATGGAACACTTCTACGACAGCACAGGTATGACTATCTTGATTCTGTCATAAATTTGTCATGGATGTACATGCATGACAAAAAACGCGACCTACTGTGACAAACACGTATCATCAGGGAAGTGTATTTTTTTGTAGTGTCTTGAAGAAAACTACTGTACCAACAGTACTGCTAGCTACAGTAGTTACTCCAACAGAGGCCTCCTTTCGTTCATAGGATAGGAATATGAAAATCATAGGAAGTGAGATGACATGCATCTCAATTCCTATAGAGAAAGAGATGCCATTTGATGCTTAGGATAGGAATTTTTCCATTTAGTCTAGGCTAATGTACTGGTAATTTGCTCTAAAAACTACAGTAGTAACTAGTAGTATTGGTACATGCTCGTACTCAGACACAGACACACACACTAACTACAAGTACTACTACTTCTCACATGCTGGCCAGATGCCGTCGTTCTCCTTCCCGGCTTTGTCGGCGACACCCCACCGTACTTGGATCTCTGCCGACCTCTCCGCAGCAGCGCGTGCGTCCTTTTCTTTCTTGTGGCGGCGGGCCTCTCTTTTCTTGAGTGCTTTCTGACTTTTCCGCTCCCTCTGTTCGGCTTTGCCCGCCTCTTGCTCTATCGCCCATTCGGCCTTGGCATCTTCAAATTCCTCCCACATAGTTGTGAGGTCGCGAGCGGCGATGAACTCGGCACGGCGGGATGCCATCGCTTCCCTACCATTTTGTGTGCGGTCGTGGGCGGCGAGGAACTCGGCGCGGCGGGATGCCATCGCTGCCTTACCGGTTAGTGTGCGGCGCGGTGGCATGAACGACGCTTGGTGAGAGCTCTGGGGTGGAGTGGCCGGACAACCGTATAGTGCATTGGTTTGTCAAGAGCTCAAGGACAGAAGACGAAGCAAATTTGGATTCCCCTTCAATACTGGTCATTTATTACCGAGTAAAATGCATTGGCGGTCATCGAACTTGTCTTGATAGCTCACTTTGACCATTGTATATGAGATATGGTGATTATACGGTCACTGGCTCAGCGTATAGCTCCGTATTTGTCTGGTTGACCAGTCAAACAGTCCGCATGCGCCTCATCAGCTCGTGTTCTTTATCTATCTACGCGGGCCTACCTGTCAATGGAGAAAGAAATACTGTAAAAACCAAAATTATGCGTATGTGGGGAATCAAACCACGGACTCGTCGCTGCAACGCACCCTCTTCAGCCAAATGAAAATGAAATACTTCGCGTCACACACTCACGCTCACGCTGTCAAAGCATGCTAATGCATGCACGTCGCCCTCTAAATCAAAGTCCTGCTCATGGCGCAACGCAAACGGCGAGCCCATCACCTGCGCGCCCCGGCGGTGCCTGACATGACTGTTTAGACGTTTGATGGAGGCCTACGCGAACACCGAGCATGTATTCACCTGGATCAATACCAACGGTCATACTCGGACCGCCTTGCTCATGTATATCATCCATCACAACGACAATCTATAAAACAGCCTAAGCTAGAGAGGGTACTATGGTAGTATGGTACGGAGTATGTACTATCGTGAGCGACCGATCTTAGTGCCACTGCACAACGAAACCCCTTCCATCGCTAGCGCGCACTTCCCGCCTGAAACGGTCACCGTCTCTCCAGAATGTCAATGCCGCATTCACCGGACTTAACTACAGGTGCAATTGGTGTGTCACTGACATGCGGGCCAGATGCCTGTTGGGCCCACAAGTCAGTAACCCAAACGCATCTTCAGTTAAGTCACTGAAGCAGCGTCTGCATTCACGCCCGACGAACCTACTCCGGCGCCAGTTGTCCATCCGTCTACCGCGGCTCAATGCCATTCGCCCGCTATATTAAGTTGAGCCCCAGCTCCCAGCCATAGCCAAAGACCCACACTTATTCTCCTCCGGTCCCTTCCTTCTGTCGGCACCACTTCAACCATGGCCTCCTGGTGCTCCAAAGCTGTCTTGGACGTACTGTCGTAGGAGCAGACGAGGGACATCGGCGGCTCCGCTCCGGGCGCGCTCCAAAGCTCTCTTCGACGTACTGTCGCAGGAGCAAACGAAGGAGATCGCCGGCACCCCCCGGCCGCCCTCCGCCGCCACGACCACGAAGCCGATGTGCGTGCGCGGGCGCAGCCGGCAGCGAGGAAGAGTAGTGCACGGTAGGTCGCCGCCGCTCTGGTCCCGGGAAGGCCACCGCTACTCCACTCAGTAGACACCAAGCTTGGTGGGGTATACATCGGCGGCCGATTAGCCGCTTGACGGCGACGTGGAGGCGGAAATATTCAGAACCTTGTGCTCTGGAGGAGGAGGTTATCGAGGCGGATGAGGAGGAGGCAAAGGCAATGGCCGGCTTTCTCGGGTTCATGGCCGGACATGGTGGTCGGGCGCCGACGATCGTTTAGATTAGGTTTACAGTAGGTTTTAGTACGGTTTGTGCGAAATATGTAATGAATTTCTTCTAGTTTGTAGGAAAAGTTTTCGAAATGTAATGAATTTCATCCGGTTAATTTGAAATTTGCTTTGTTTGCACGAATTTCGTCTGGTTAGTTCATATAGTTGTCGAAAGGTATTCGGGCAGCATCGGATGGCATCCATCAGTGTCCTCGGATAGATGCCGGTGTACATTTGTGGGCCAGCGCTGGAGATGCCCTAACTATCATGCTATAATCGCTAACAATCCTCCATTATTTGGTAGGGAACATTTATCCCTCGATCAAAATCAGATCCGCGGTGCACTCCTCCCGCGTAAGAGTGTAAACTCTTGCTTACATAAAAATGGAGCAAGTGGACGGCACTGTAGCACGTCATATCACTCGAACTAGCCCGCCTAACGAGCGGGAAAGCACCGCCCTCGTCATTTTGTTCTGGATTTCTATCGATCAATCGTGCGAAAATGTTACGCTTCGCAAGTTCTAAAGGAAAAGGTGGCACACTTACGACTCGTACGCGTCGCAACCCTGATAGTCCGGCTCGCACGCCGCTCACCAGAGGGGACACGCGTTGTCTTGCAATTTCACTGACATGTGGGACCGTAATTGAATAAACCGTCGATAGCCGAATTCTAATCGCTCGGCGGGCGTCGGCTGAGAAGAGAGAAACGGGGGAGGGAGAAGAGATCGCCCGCCCGCCGCGCATGGACTCCAGGAAATATATGGTGATAATGTGAGGTGGGCCATGCTGGAGTCCGGACCGCTTCCGGAGCCCGCTCTTACCGCCCTGGCCCCTCAAGACGCCAGCCGCCCGCCGCATGCATGCATAGCAAGTAGTACTCCTTATGTGGAGGAGAGAGAGGCATTGACAAAGTCAATGAGTGGGCTCTGCAAGAGCCCGTCTCTACACGTGCTCCTAGGTATAAAAAAATAATTCTAAAAAAGGCATAAAAAACAATTGTGTCTTAAAAAAGAAAGGTAAAAAACATTTGAGAGGAAATAGATAGAGAGAAAGTGAGAAAAAGCTGTAACCTGGGCATTACATGAGGAAGGAGGAAGTGGTGCACATTCCAGGTTCACTGGGCTGCCGTGTTTCACACTCCTCCGTCGTAACAGTGGAGACAATAGCTTTCATCAAAAATAAACAATGAATACTTGTTGCTCGTCCTCTATATCGGAAAGAATACTTTCATTCGCCGACATGTGGGACGTCGACCATACTGGTCCACCTGCCATGCACAAAATTATCCTGGTCTACCCTGGTCGTATCGCAGGCCCAACCTTTCCCACTGTAAGTTGTTCGGACGAAGGAACCATCATGACTTCGTTGAATTCCGCTTCTTCAAGAAAACTTACTGTACCCGCAATACTGCTACCACACGCGAAGACTGGATGGCACTATACCACGTCACATCACTGAAACCCACTAGGCCAAACTAGCCCGCCTAGGTCATCTAATTTGGAACGGAGGGAGTACGTCTCTGCACTGCTATGATTTTGTGTTGCACGTTCTCTGTACTTTTGCTACGATTTTCCTACCCTATGAACCAAATGAGGCCTGAATGTATGTCGACTATTGTCTGATCGATCGCTAAGCCTACAATTTTAGGAGCTAGGGCTATTGGTCGATCGACGAGGGATAAGTATAAGCGTACCACGAGCTCATCAGCCCCAACGTTTCTCTTCGGTGAGTGTTTTGCAAGTACTATAGCTCGCACAGTAGCTAGCATACTAACACCAAGAATCATCAAACAAGCCCTGATGATATGATAAACAATTCAAACTTACATCTAAGCATGCCATATATTACATCAAAAGCTGGTGAGGATACATCTGTTTCCATAACTCGGAGAGGGTTCGCATGATTCATCGCATGATTCACTATCAAACAAAAGTAGCAAGATCCGCCCACACAAGACAGTGCACTAGCCCTAAGATGGTTTGATAACACGCATCGTTCTGGTAATTAAACATAGGGCAATGCAAACTACCCTGAAGGATTAGCGCGACCAACTATTTCTTGTCATCGATCTCTCGGGTAATGACCACAGCACGGACAGCAGCATGGGAATCGATTTCTGGGGCGAAGTCCACAGGACTGACCGCGACATCGGAATCGATCTCTGGGGCGATGTCCACAGGATGGACAGTGGCATCGGAATCGATCTCCGGGGCGATGCCAATAGGACGGGCCACGACATCGGAATCATCAAGGACGTCCACCGGCACCTGCACAACCCTAACATATTAGCAAGCACATTGCAAATAATCAAAAACCACAACTATGGTAATAAGCCATTATTTTTTACCTTGTGCAGCTCACCCGGGGATCTCATCCCTCCGGGGGCCATCTCCTCGTCGTCGATGGTGGCCATCACCTTGCCAGGGGAATACTGCTTCTCAACGGCGACTATCTCCTCAAACTCGGTCTTGAGCCTCACATAGGTGGCAATTAGAGTTCCTGGGGTAGGCACGGTGGGGCCCTTGCTGTTCTTCCAACTTTCTTTGAGGAGTTCGTCCGCCAACGTCCTCAACTCTTTGGCCAGTGCTTTTTCTTGGAGTTCTTCGTCTCCATGGGTTGGCCCGCCAACATGGTCAACTCGTTGGTCGGTGCTCGCTTCCTGGAGATCGCTGTCTCCAGTGGGTTGCCCGCCGGCAACTCTTTGCCTAGGGCTCCAGGATCCATCAATGAACTGACTAACAAAAAGCAATCGAAAGGAAACCACAATCGCAATGAAAACGGGAAAAGAATAGGATGTGAGAATCGGTCGGTGCTTCGCAAAAAGAAGATCCTTGGAATGAAAATATAGCAGCATAACTGATTCGCCCACCTTTCCTTCGTCGGTACAGAAGAAAAATGGCAGAAGTGAGTAGCCTGGAGTGAGGTTTTCTTCAAGAAAGGGAAGAAAGGGCTTGAACGAGCGTTCCAGTGAAATGATGGTTGCTTCGTCCCGTCCAACTTGGAGGCCACCTTACCACTGCTGGTAAAGGTGTGGGTTTTGTGATATGACGGGTCATGACGGCCACACCGGGGTGACAGGTGAGTCTCGACTGTAGCACCTCGCTGTGATTTGGTGGATGGCACGCAGGCCCGGATGCTTTGAAATGTCCCGCATGTAGATAGAGCGGCTAGTCATATAGGAGTGCTCAATATTGTGCACCGCGACCAAGGCGGAGAGGAAAACGAGAGAACTACGTAATTAATGCATGAGTTTAATTGGGGTAGTTTTGTAAAGTACGAGATACATTCCTCCAATCGCAAAATGCCTTGGTTCATGAGATTTGAGATTTGAGCCCTATAAACCGGAAGGGAGGGAGTACTGCACACGGTGTAGTCTAGTCACTTGTTGAAATCTCTAGAAAGGCAAATACTCCTTTCGGGTTTACATGACTATACTACTCCCTCCGTCTAGGTGTGTAAGTCATCTTACGAAAACCAAATAGTCCCAAAACACTTAGGCGCGGTGCATTAACTTCTACCTTGTTTCTTGTTTCTTGACATATCAACCAATAAGAGATGAGAGGTGTGCATGCTTTTAATGACTTGCAATGGCTAGTTCATTGCATGCAATGCTATTAATTAGCAAATAAAAATTGGTGACCCCAGGAGGAAACGGTGCTAAGCACGTGGACCTATGCAGAATGAGTATCAACCAATGGATAATGGAGTTTAATTGTTAAACAATAGCAATTTTGTCTCATGCAAGAGCCTGGCTAGTACTCCAAGGAACCGCACCACACGAGCGTTCGCAACTGCCACGTTCGGGTTGCGCTTGGCTCTTCGCCTCTTCAAGAAGACGAACAATGATGTTACTCCTACTTCTACAGTATCGAATCCACTGCTGCATGTCCGTCCACCTTGTGCGGGAGGGATAGCGTGTAGCGAAAGCTTCTACTTACTGCTCCTGCCTTTGCGTCTATGACAGGTGGGCCCAACAGGTGGTTGGCCCTCCTGTCATGCAGCCAAAGGCAGGTGCAGTTAAGGCACCGGAGCTCAGTCCGCGAGGGAGAGGGCGTTGTAGTAATCAAATTTCTCGGTCTTGTATGAGTTGACGCGACACATCAAAGCACTGCACTCGATATAAGTCTTTTTACACATTTCAAATGGGCTACTTCGTATGTAGGAGTAGACATATTCTGCTTCATATGTAGTCACTTGTTGCAATCTCTAAAAAGACTTATATTTGGAAACGGAGGGAGTACAACGCATGCATGCATGCCGTGACTTTCCTTTTGATACTTGCATGTGTTGATTTGATGCACCTTGCCAAATTTTGACTATAAATTTAACTAACCAAATTTTCATGCATGTCACAAAAAATTACGGGGCTGTTTGGATTGTGACTATGTTTGTCTTATGTTGCCACATTATTTTTCCCATACTTGCCTAACCTGAGTTGCTCAAATTGTTAGACACACTTTGGCTTGCCTAAGGGAATCTTGCCACAATTTTTGTGTCTATGACATGTGGGGTTCACTGCTAATAAAAAAATTCTTGTCTTAGGTGTGGCTTATAAAAAAGACTTATATTTAGGAACAGAGGGAGTAGAAAATATAAATAATAATGCATGTTGGGGCAACCCACGTTTCCGCTAATTTTAGCCGTGGGCTTGTTCACAATTTTTACGAGGGGGTGGTTGTTCATTTAATGGAGGGACTTGTAGTACCAGACTTGAACGATACAAAGTGCGACCTGGCACACCGTAACACCACTGGGAACAAGCGGGTAGCTATCTCAAAAAACAATCAACAACTAAAAAAACCGCGACCTGGCATGTAGTAGTACACAATTTTAAACGATTGTTTTGATGGAGTGAAAAAGGAAAACTACCCCACTATGTATATATAGGCCGGAGCCTCCGCGCTTGCTTGCTCTGGTTGCTCTATTCACACACTCTCATCCTCTCCAGATCTAAACAAGATAGGGGTAGTAACACTGTCTTTCTCCCTTCAAAAAACACTGGCTTTCTATCCTCACCGCTGGTTACAGATCCGGACGTATCCCCCTCCGCCGGTGAAGGGGAGGAGGGGCAGCATTTAGGCCGTCGCCGACAGCGAGGGAGGAGACCCACTGCCGGCCGCACCGTTATCTTTGGCCGAGCGGCGGCGCGGGAGCTCCTCCGATCCCTTCGTCGTTGCCTGTGGGCGGATCCGGCCTCCCGCCGCCCACCTATCCACATCCCGACGACCTTCAGGTATATCTTCGTTCGAAACAGCCTTAGCTCTACTTCCCCAGCTCGCTACGTCATTGCATGTGCATCAGTTTCTACCTCTCAGCCCCTCTCGATCGGATGGTCCAACGTCACATATTTTTTTCTTCTATTGTTAGAGGTAAAGCTACTTCATGGAGTCGAATCTTGTACTCCCTCCGTCCGACTTGTCATTGAAATGGATGTATCTAGATGTATTTTAGTTCTAGACACATCCATTTTGATGACAAGTAATTCCGGACGGAGGGAGTACTTGGTTCAAACAAGAAATAAAGTGGGGGTGGGGGAATTTAGTATGTACATCGGACTTGGTACAAACAGGAAGGAAAGGGGGTGAAAGTAGTACAGACTGGTCATCCAACCGGTCTCTTGGTCGAAAAGGGAAATATAGGGGTAACGCTGTACATAGTGGTATGACCAGGACTAGATTTGCTATCCACACATAGGAGTAGGTGGCTAGAGTGAACAAAAATGGGACCAACCCAGATATGTTTCTTGGATGTTTGTTTCTCGGGGCAACAAACTATGAATCACCACTTTATGCCCCTGTTTACGTACATGGTGCTGGACTGCTGGTGCACCCACTGTCCCATGCCCTTATACCAACTATTTAGGCTCCGTTCGGAATAAAGGGGCAGAAAACATAGGTCTTGATGAAAATAGAGGAATAGGAAAGGAATGTAGGTTTAAAACTATGGAACAGCGAACCGGAGGAAACTCTCAAGAGAATGTGTTCGGATGGACTACGAAATGTACAGATTTGTTTTTTTAGAGTAGCATGCTTGGCAGTATGAGATGCTATTTGTTTATTCAGCTGCACAGTGACTACTCTTGTCCTCACCTCACGTACCACACATAGGTTGATTTTTTATTCTGGCAACACAGCACAGCAACCTGTCTAACGCATGGTAGCGAGCGCCTGCCTCGGGCTTCCGCCCAAAAAATGAGCAGCGCGTGGATGTTTCTAATCCTATGGAATCAGTACTACCAGACCAGCTTTCCTATGAAACACTATTCACCTTTCCCGTGTTTCGAACGGTTGGAAGGGAAAGAATACCGTAGGAATTGTGTTCCTACGAAAATCCTGCACCAAACCTGTGAACCGAACGCAGCCTTAGCTGTTCTTAATCTAATGTCCCTGGTAAAAATGAAGCCATGCAACTGTTATAAGCCATGAAAAGTTTAGCCAAATGTTTTTGCCTGTAATTGTTTGAGACTCTGACTGTTTCCTCTGTGCCTTTTTGTGCAAACAGGGATATCCAATTCAGCTGGTTGCTGTTGTGACCTTTTGGTGCACTACACAAAACTCTTCTTAAAAGAAGTGACTTTTGTGCTGTTTAACTGGAATGTCAGATTGGAACAGTTGGTTCATTTTTGTGGAACTGCACAAAGGGAGATCTGTGTTCCAATCCTCATCATCCATATTGGCGCCATAACCTTCCTTTAGGTAAGAATGATATTTAATGCATGTGTTCATCTCTATTTTCCGACCGCCATGAGAAAATAATGCTGTTTTTTACTAGTACACTTGTACTCCCTCACTGAAAAAACCAATTCTGAATTAGAAGGCCAATCATGTACTTGGTTTCACCAACTGGTGAGGAGAAAGAGAAACAGAGCATGAAGAGGAAGAAGAAGAAGAATAAACAGTGCCAAGGCGATCTTGCTGAAGCCAGAGGCCTCAGTCGAGGCCATTCAAGGGCTCCGGCAACGACTACCTTACATGTGAGACGATCCTCCAGGGAGCCCTTCCACTTCTGCTGTCTCACTTAATTAATTAGGAGTACTTAAGTACCACTAATTTATTACTGCCTAATTTTCCTGTTGGAGTTAAACAAATCTTTAGTAGGACCCTATGCTGAATCATGTACGTGTGTATGTTTGTCTATGGAGGTGAATCATGTGGTGGAGCAGGGAGGGAATATTATTAGTGTCATCACATAATAGTGCTATTGTTTTGCATGTCAATTTATTGCCATTGGTTCAATGAGGCAATGTTTTGCGTATTGTCCATCATGAATTTGATGCTACTGTTTGAGTAATATGCTAATGTCTTCATATCCTTTCTCACTAAGCTAATGAAGGTTTCACCTTGTTCCTACTTGTGAAAACAGGGATCATGTTGTGCCAATCATACATTTTAGTGGAACTACACAAGACAATACAATGAACTGTATCCCGCCAGTGCTTTAACTCTGCTGGAAGTTCTTGATAATCTTTCGATATAATCTCAGCACTGGTAAACAAGTGTGATTTCAACCATACATTTGAAGTGCACAAAAATATATACTATTGTGTGATTAGGGTGAGTGCTTTATCATCTCTTATGGGACTACATGAATAAGCTTTCTTTCTCAGGTTGGTACGGGCCTAAGGCCTTCATCCATATTAGTTTGCTGTCATCTCTATTTGTATCGTGCTACTGTCATGAGAAACTCCTTTATCTTTGCACGTTAAAGTTTTGCAACCTATGATAAATGGCAATGCTTTGAGTGTTGAGTTGAGCTAATTGGCACTGATTAAATAAACTAATACCTCTCTTTAAGCAAGACTACTATGTTGCTAACTTTACCCATTAAGATAATGAGGGTGCTTCTATTTGTTAGTGTATGTTTCATCAACTAGTCCCACTATTACAATAATCTCACTCTCTCAATATATGTGCCAACAGGGATGCTCGATTTTGGTGGAACTGCACAAAAACTTTGGGTGCTTCATTGCCTCGACAACTTCCGTCCTTTCCTGTCAGTCGCTAATCACCGCTTGCTTTCTTCCTGTGCTGTCAGTCGCTTGGCTTATCTCGGCTTCTAGTCAAAGGAAATAGTAATTGATATGCTACCTCACACAGGTTGGTACTGGTCTTTATCCTGATTATTGTGCCTGTCATATGTATTGGTAATTTGGTATTGTGCTACTGTTTGCCGATTTCATAAAGGAGTAATTTGGAGCCTGAACTCGTAGACAAATCATTACATCGGGTGATTTCAGTAGAACTGCACAAAATGATCAGATGGACAGGTACGTATGCTGCTGCTATGTACTCCAAAGTTCACTCAGACAAGCATCGATGTTGACAAGAAGTGCCTATATTCATTCGAGTATCAACCGACGTCAACCAATTGTCAAACTCCAAGTATTAGGAGAGTGAACGCCAAAAATATTGCTTGGTGCATAGCCCAGAAAAACGCAGTCCAATCTTTGGTCCCAACTTGTGCCTTTTGGTTATCGGCACATATGGTAGCGAACTATATGGCATGGAGTCTAAAGATTCCAGACAAGTTGGTTGACGCGTATATTCATTTGGCACTTAATCAGTCTGCACGCCAAGGATGCTCCATTTCAGTTGAACTGCACAAAAAATTTGGGTGGTTCATTTTCTCAACCGCCTCCTTTCTCGTCTGCAATGTAGAATTTTGGCGAGATACAGGACCAAGATGAGCCAGTAAACTAGTTGGATGAAAGTAGTGGCCAAGTTGCTCAAACCTCCCTCGGCACAAGGCCACTATTTGAGGATAAACCTACAAGCAAAGTTCAGATTGTCTGTGCTGCCTCTTATGTACTCGAAAGTTTACTCGTACAAGAACTAATTTTAGCAAGAAGTACCTCCGATTGAACACCATTTACCAGTCTGTACCCTAGGTAATTAAAGTTCGTCCATGGATCATATTGGCTGTGATCTCAATCATTTGTATGCATAAACATACTGAACATGTGTATATCTGAATCTTTTTGTGAATTATGTATGAATATTGTCGTGTGATCTATCAATCATTTGGATGCATAGATATGCTGAGCTTGTGTATATATGAATCTTTTGATTTGTTGATAGTGAATGTTGGCTATGAATATGAACGTGTCCTGTGAACCTGAGTTTGATATGAATGTTTACCTTTTCTGTTGTATTTGTGTGTAAACTTGTTAGTATGCCTACTGTGGGGTGTAAAACGCAGGTCTCTTATAAAAGTAATGATGTGTCCAATTTATGTTTTCCCTTGTAACCACATTATATATATTTATATTATTACTATTATCGTATATTTTATAGAGACTTATATATACATTATAAAAACATCCCACGTGTTATTAACTTATAAAAGTAAATGTTTAACGGAAGTTGGCAAGGAAAATCCTGGTTGTTTTTGACTCACAGGCAAGGAAAATCCTGGTGATTGCGTACAAAAGCTTGCGAAGATTTTAAGGACCAATTTAATAATAACACGCTCATTTTTATTTTGAGCAATAACTCGTTAATTTCTTAATTATATATATATATATAATGTGCCTCTCCGGTTTATTCTTTGATATTAATTGCTCCTTCTAACATAACATTATATATAATGAGCCCACCTAATACGTGTATTTCAAGGAAGTGCAAATGGACTGGGATTTCTTAGAAAATATAAATGGGCTCGATTGACGCGAAATTATTTGTTCACCCAGCCCAGCAAATGGACTGTACATTCTAGAAAACATGGGTTAAATATATGCCACATTTTTGCAGGCTGATATGTGGGCCAATTGGTCAAAGCCTACGCAGGGCGTTGTCAACTTGGTCAACAAATGATTGTGTCATCCACAGCCATTGGATTTATATCCAACGGCCGACATGCACCTTCAATCTCTCGTCTTCTTCCTCCAGCGTCGCCGGGACCGCCTGGTCCGGCCTCCGGTGGCTAGCGGCTCTGCTTAGCATGCATCGCTGCGAAGCGCTACCCCACCACCGACCAGGCTATCCCTCCACCCCTCGACACCTCCTGTTATCCTCCACAGACTACAGCCCCACGCCGCAACAGAACCAGTTATAACCCTTCTCCTCCTCTCAATCTGCGACTCCACTGCCGCGTTTTCCCATCTCCGAGTCGTTCTCGTCCGGGGCCTCGCCGTCGTCCACCACCTTGCTGCGTTCGGTGCGGCGTGGTCAACAAACGAGAGTCATCGGAAGAGGACTGTACATGGTGAGCCTGACGGCTGGGACCCACGAGGTCCATGGTCGCACGCAAGGAAAGTTCCTCCTTATTAAGCTGAAAAAATGTTTCCTCCACCTGACAGCTGGGACCCATCGGCTGTATCTTCGCATGGAAGGAAGTGCCTCCTTGTTTTGCGACAAAAATTATTCATCCGATTGACAGCTGGGACCCGTCAGATTTGGTGTCTGACTTGTGGGCCTACTAAGCGGACGTGTACGCACGGCTTTGTCAACTTAATCAACAAATGATTCTAGCAGCTGGACCGTTGGATGTTAATCCAACAGCCGTGCTCCTTCTTCAACCTCTGTTCTTGCTCCTGTCTGCCGTGGGCGGCACTGCGACTGTGCTGCCGCGCACCCGAACGAGTGAAGTTTCCCACTCCTCTCCATCTGCGACTCCACTGCCCCGTCTTCCCCATCTCCGGGTCGTTCTAGTCTGGGTGCGCTCGGCACGGTGTGGTCAACGTGGTCAACAACCGAGAGTCATCGGAAGATGACTGTACGTGAGAGGCTGACAGTGGGGACGCACCACGCCCATGGACGCATGCATGCAACGGAATGCGGCAAGGTTAACGTGGTCAAGGAATGACTTCCATCGGAAGTATACTGTACGTGGAGAGTCTCAGCTGGGTCGACGGCCGCAACAAGTAAGTGCCTCCTCATTACACGGAAAATAATGATTCCTCCAACTGACAGCAAGGACCCACTGGACGGGCCACCGTATTTTGCGAAAAATGTTTGCCCCCTGACTGCTGGGACCCACCTGACGGGCCACCGTATTTCGCGAAAAAAACGCCCCCCCCCCCGCTGTCAGCTCGGACCCAACGGAAGTGCCTCCTTATTACGCAAAAAAATGAATACTCCCCCGGCTAGCTGGGACCCACCTTGGTGGGAGGCTGACTTGTGGTCCTACTAAGTTGACGGGGACAAAGGGCTTTTTCAACTTAGTCAATATGAACGATTCTAGCTCCAGTGACCGTACGATGTCCATCCAACGGCCGTAGTGCTTCTTCCACCTCTGGTCTTCTTACTCCAGCCGCCCAAAGTAGCGCCGGTCGTGCCGCATGCTCCTGCCTCCCGTGGCCGGCTGTGCTGCCGCGGAGGCCTCACCGCCCCCTACTATTCCCACCGCTGGCCAGGCCCTGCGGCGACGGCAGCCTCACACCGCAGCCGAACCAGTGAACCCTCGTACTCCTCTCCGCGCGGGCTTCCACTGCCGCGTCTTCCCCGGCTCCGCGTCGTCCCCTTCCTAGGCCTCGCCGTCGTCCACCGCCGTCGTGCTCTCCGCGCGGCGTGGTCAACATGGTCAAGGAACGACTTCCATCGGAAGAGTACTGTACGTGGAGAGGCTGACAGCTGGGTCCACGACCACAACCCAGTTTTTTTGTGATTTGCCAAGTAAGTCGCTTTGTCAGGCCTGTTGGGCTGCAAATCTTTCAAGACGAGGAGAGCTTTCGGCTGGCCAAGAAAATGGCCCATCAGTAATGAGAAATGGGTTGTACATTTTTAAAACACATCAAACTGGCAATTAGTTTCAAATATCTTTTTTTTCATTTCGAGATTTTAAATTACATTAATTTTTATGCGTGGAGAATTTGTTGGATTTTGTATTGATATACATTTATTTTTAAAATCAGTTTGAATGTGAGTCGAAATTTCGGGATTAAAAACAGTTTGGACCGCACCGAAATATGCAAAATTTCGTATAATTTTTTAACCGTGGCCACAATATGGGCTGTAATGCTAACAAAAAGAATATGGGCTCCAAAAAAAACCTTAATAATTAGCAAATGGGCTGTAAATTATTAGAAATAATGGCAGATGGGTTGTATGCTGTTTTCCACAGATTTGAGGCTTTCCTAAAAAAAGTTGACGCACAAGCAGTGACTGTTGGATGGCCATCCATCGGCCGTCGTGCTTCTTCAATCTCTGCTCTTCCTGCTCCAACCGCTCAAACAAGCGCCGGCGGGACTGCCTGCTCCCTCCTCCCCGCGGCCGGCTTTGCTGCCGCGCAGGCCTCACCGCCCCACCGTACTCCCATCGCTGGCCTAGCCATCCCTCTACTCACCCACACCTGTTGTTATTCTCCGGCGATGGCAGACGAACCAGTAAACCCTCGTACAGTCGTACTCCCCTCCGCGTGGGAAACAACTGCCGAGTCTTCCCTGCCTTCGTGTCGTTCCCTTCCTAGGCCTCACCGTCGTCCACCGCCCTGGTGCTCTCGGCACGGCCTGGTCAACGTGGTCAACTACCGACATGCATCTGAAGTGGACTGTACGTGGAGAGGCCGACAGCTGGGTCCACGGCCGCACGCAAGGCAATGCCTCCTTATTATGCGCAAAATAATGATTCCTCCACCTGACATCAGGGACCCACCGAAAGGGCCTATGTATTTCGTGAAAAAAACGTTACCGCCGCTGACAGCTCGGACCCACCAGCTATATCTTCGCACGCAAGGAAGTGCCTCCTTATTACGCACAAAAAAATGAATACTCCCCCTGTTAGTTGGGACCCAGTATAGTGGCAGGCTGACTTGTGGGCCTACTAAGTTGACGGGGACGGAGGGCTTTGTCAACTTAGTCAATATGCACGATTCTAGCTCCAGTGACCGTACGATGTCCATCCAACGGCCGTAGTGCTTCTTCAACCTCTGGTCTTCTTGCTCCAGCCACCCAAACTAGCACCGGTCGTGCCTCGTGCTCCTGCCTCCCGTGGCCGGCTGCGATGCGGCGGAGGCCTCACCGCCCCCTACTACTCCCACCGCTGGCCATGCCATCCCTCTACTCACCCACACCCCCTGTTATTCTGCGGCGACGGTAGCCTCACACCGCAGCGAACCAGTGAACCCTCGTACTCCTCTACGCGTGGGCATCCACTGCCGCGTCTTCCCCGGCTCCGCGTCGCCCCCTTCCTAGGCCTCGCCGTCGTCCACCGCCCTGGTGCTCTCGGCGCGGCGTGGTCAACGTGGTCAAGGAACGGCTTCCATCGGACGTGGACTGTACGTGGAGAGGCTGACAGCTGGGTCCATGGCCGCAGCAAGGAAGTGCCTCCTTATTAGGTGCAAAATAATTATTCCTCCATCTGACAGTGGGGACCCACCGGACGGGCCACCGTATTTCGCGAAAAAAACGTTTGCCCCTGACTGCTGGGACCCACCAGCTACATCTTCGCACGCAAGGAAGAGCGTCCGAAAAAAAAGGATTCGCCCCCCTGACTGCTGGGACCCACCAGCTACATCTTCGCAGGCAAGGAAGTGCCTGACAGTTGGGACCCACCTGGTCGAAGCGTACGTAGCGTTGTCATTCTGGTCGCGAACGTGTACGTACATATATACTGGTGGATGTAGGGGCGCGCACGTGCCGTAGTAGAGGCGCGTACGTGTCGTAGTAGAGGCGCGCACGTAGCATGTACACGTACGTACAGCGGCCAGGGTGCAAGAAAGAAAATACGGCCACGTATGTGTACATACGGGCGGGGTCTCGAATGCCTACTCGCGCATACGTACGGCCAGGGCTCATGTACATGACTGGGTCGGAACGGAGAAACATCATCGTCGTCGTGTTCATGGGGAGGCAACGGAATGCGTCGTGTTCATGGGGAGGCAACGGAATGTGTCGTGTTCATTGGGAGGCAACGGAACGCGTGGGACCCAACCGGCTGGGTCGGAACGGAATGTGTGTTCGTGTTCATCGGGAGGGCTTGGACGGAACAGGCGATGGAAATGAGGCCTGGTGTACCGCACAACGGAGGAAACGGACCTCCTACGTTCGGAACGGGGTCCTGTTGATCGGGAGGGGTCTGGCGTACCGCAAAACGGAGGAAACGGACGTCCTACGGTCAAAACGGGGGTCCTGTTGATCGGGAGGGGTGTGGCGTACCGCAAAACAGACGAAACGGACCTCCTACGGTCGAAACGGGGGTCCTGTTGATCGGGAGGGGTGTGGCGTACCGCAAAACGGACGAAACGGATCTCCTACGGTCGAAATGGGGGTCCTGTTCATCGGGAGGGGTGTAGCGTACCGCAAAACGGGACTCCACGGGATACTGTTCATCTCCACCGTCGACCTCCTCCAGCCTCCACGGGCTACCGTCGACCTCCTCCAGCCTCCACGGGTTCCTGTTCATCCAGCCTCCACCGCGCGCTACTCCACCGGCTATTGTTCAACCACCCCTCCACGGGCACCCCTCCACCGTCTACTATGCATCCAGCCCTCCACACCACGGGGTCCTATTCAACCACCCCTCCACGGGCACCCCTCCATCGTCTACTGTTCATCCAACCCTCCACCACACCACGGGGTCCTGTTCATCCAGAGGCAACGCCACCACTCACTGTTCATCCAATCCCCCCGCAACGCTCACTGTTCATCCCAGAGGCAGCATCGATCGGCTTCAGTTAGCAGCAGTAGCGAAGGAATCACTCGACGGGTTCAGTTAACAGCCACCGATCGATCGCTCAGGTTCAGTAACGTGTAGCTTGCAGTGCAATCGCTCGGGTTCAGTTAGAGCCCAACGCCTCGCTCTGGGTTCAGTTAGAGCCAACGCCTCGCACACACGCGCGTACGTGTACGAGAGAAACGCGCATCGCTCGGCCCCCGACCTCCCACCGTAACCGGGAACTCCCCGAAATTTTCCTCGCCCTCGCTTCTACCACGGTTTTTTCCGTCATGGACGGCCCAAAGAATGTCATGCAGCTGCGTCTCTGGCCCGCCCAGGACGAAAAGCCCATTTTCTATCATGATTTTTTGTCATAGAAGTAGGAGCCCACCACATCTATGATGATACCGGGTTTTGTCACAATTATGGTCATAGAAGTGTCATATGTATAACAGAAAAAATTTCGTTCGGCCCAAAATGTCACAGATGTGTCTTTTTTTTGTAGTATCTCTTACGGGTCTTGTTCACGAGTTAACGATGTTCCATAGTTCAGCTAAGAGACTTGTTCTTTAGCTAGGTAACACTGTTCCATAGTTATCATCCATCAGCCAATGCTATCCCACAAGCTGGTGATTATAGTATTATACCACTTCTAGTATTACCTATGTTGTTCTTTAATACTTTTGTGTGCCATCTAGTTAATCTCGAGTACAAACGATACATATTCTGTAGCTTTCATCTGTGTTCTCCCTTTAGTTTTTGAGACATGTTGCTGCTAGTTAACCCCAGTCCTACTATTTATGTCGTCTCCTACAGGCACTCATTACATAAATCTAACTACTAGTTGTCTTCCATGCATGTCAGATATAATTGCACACACTGATTTATCCACAAGAACCTCACGGAGCAATGTAACGGCCAACAAACTTGACGTCAATGATACCCAATATGATGGAACATGTAAAGGCAGTTCTTCACAAGACTTGCAGAAAGATGATGAATCCTATTCACCCCACAAGGTCCTTGCTCTAACTTGGCCCTTGATATGGGTACACCATGCATATAATGTCTTGGAGTGCATCTACTCTGTTGCAATGCCTTCTGCTTAGCCTGCTGATCATGCATGTAAATATGACATGCCTTCCTGTTTTTCAGTACCTATTCCATTCATGATAACATATTTTCAAATTCAAGTACTGTCATTCTACTCTATCGCAATGCCATCTGCTTAGTTTGGACATCATGCTTCTGAATATCTTATGCATTGTTATTCATCCGTATGTACTTCATCTGTCTACCATACCATGTTCTTTTTTTACATTGAAGTGTTGTTCTAGTGGTCTCTTGCAATGCCATCTTAGTTTCCCAATCATACACGCATATGTTGCCTTAGTGTTTTTCTGTATGCATTCTGCTAGCATACAGTTCTACATTCAAGTAGTGTTTTTTTACACTGTGGTCCTGTCGTATCCCTAGCTCTTACATCATACTCCCTTCGTCCGGATTACATGTCGCAGAAATGGATAAAACTGGATGTATCTAGAACTGAAATACACCTAGACCCATCCATTTATTTTCGGATGGAGGGAATACATGTCAATATGTCATGCCTTTCTATTCTTCAGTACCTATTCCATCTTTGTTGTAGCATGTTTTATAATTGAAGCACCATTCTTCTGTATAAGGCATGCAAGGGGAAGACGACTATGTTAGAATCTGAAGGGTTACAAACCAGGTCTTTGCAAAAGATCCAAACGCCAGGAGATATTAAACCAACTCCAGTTTTCATAGATACTGCATCAGCACAGAGAAACCCAACTCCCACTGATAATAAGCAGATTCTAGTGGCCAAAGAACTAGTCCGCTCCAGTCCAGCAAAAATATGTCAACTCCATTCTAAGAAGCGTGTGCGTATCCTCGCATCATGAAATTTTATAGCATTCTGATCATATTTTCTACATGTTTCTTACCCATCTCTCTTTTAGAAAATAAGGTTAAAAGATCAAAGGCTTCCTCCATTGGGATCGTATCCGAGGAAAGTATCTTGCGGGAATTCTCTGTGCTCCAATGCTGATGTAAGTACCTGTTGTATATCACTATATTTTTACATCAGTATGTATTTTGTTAATCGGCGTGAATCCAACCTTTATCTGATCTAAAATTAGTTGTAGCAAAATGTTGAAGGCGACAATGTTGATTTTTGTAAGGAAAACTGCCTGGTAGTTTTGCATACTGAGCTGCATGAGTGTACTATCTCATATCATGCACATTACTGAATTGTAGTGCTGCTCTAGTTGCCCGTCCATTCATTGTGTCAATGTTGCTTTCGTATTACTTTACCTGGCTGATGATAGCTGTGCCATATTGTGTTAATTTGGTGTAGGCTGGTGTGGTCTGGTTGCCCAAATGTTCGTTGTGTTAATGTTGCTTTCATATTATCTGACCTAGCCAATGATAGCAATGCTAGTGTGTTAAATTGGTGCACGCTGCTGAAGATAAGAAGACAAGCTCTGAAAACAGCAAGGCAACCCCATTGTTTCTTTCCAATAAATCTAGGCCAGGTAATATGGCAATAACTCTTGATTAATCTATTCGGTACCCCTCCTAATTTATGTTATGATGCAGTGGTCGAGACACTCTCCACTATCAATAATACAAGGCTGCCAAAATTGCCATGTGAATCTGTTCAGTTTCCTCTGTCTCAAATGCAACGGAAAAAATGTATGTTTGTGAACCAATTAATGGCTGAAGCAATGATGGAAATGGTGGACGAATCAGAGGTGCACATTCATGCGCAACAACAATTGATCAATGTTTTCAGAGACAGTGTAGCAAAGCAGCAAGAACTTGCCCACATGCTTATGGGCGTCATCCGCACTGGGGTTGCAGATTGTGACGTTGTAGATCGTTAGGTTCTGTTCATTTATTTGCACTGGCATCAATCTTTGATTACCCAGTGGATGTAATTTCCTGTAATATTTGCTGGATGTGCAACGTTTTTCCCTCTATGTCGTACCTTTGCTTGATCGGTTTTGGTCCTGTGCATAATTGCTCATCATAATGGGCTCAAATTATCTTATTGGGACTAAAGACAGGTACGAAATTTAGTGGTCCCATTAAGTTAATGGGCCCATTAAGTTAATGGGCCGTTACCAGGCCGAAACTTAATGGTCGGCCCTCTTACCTCCAGGGTCGTTAACATGCCGACATCGAAGTGGGCAACAGGTGGGCCCATTTGATTTCATGGTCCGTTAACGGGCCTATACTAGGTCGGGCTACATATGGCCCAACTATACTGTGGGACTTTAGCAGGCCGAAAGAGACAGCGGGCTCGTACTAGACCATGAAGAGCATGGGCCACTAAGAGGCCGAAAGTCAGGCCGTACTGTAAATGGCCCAACTGTGTTGTGGGCCTTTAGCAGGCCAAAAGAGAAACTGGGCTGGTATTGTACCATGAAGAGCATGGGCTGTTAAAAGGCCAAAACTCAGGTCCGACTGCAAATGGCCCAACTCACTTATGGGCCGTCAACAGGCTGAAAGACACACTGGGTCGGAAATTGGCCCAACACTTAAATGGGTCGCTAAATGGCCGAAAGATGTACATCCTGAAAATTGGCCCATCCCTTGAATGGGCCGTTAACAGGCCAAAACCACATCGGGCCAATATTGAGCCCAAATATATAGCGGGCTCGAACTGACGATGGGCTGAAATGGTGTCAAATCATTAACGGGCCGTTGACGGGCTGAATTAGCACATCTCGTATGGGCCGTGGGCTTAAATGGACCTGACACAAGTAGGCCTTATATGGCCGGCCTACTAATTCTTAGTGGGCCGGCCTTTTTCACCGGAATGGGCCACTGTTGGGCCGTGTCACGTGTCGATCTATCATAGGCGCCTCCAGTCCAATGAGTGGATGACATCTATCCCTACGGTGAGCCGACACGTGGTTCCTCTGGCCAATGAGAATTTTACACGTGGAAAATCCCCATTGGTCCGGGCAATTAACGGGTTATTAGATCCAAACCGGAACCCAATAGCTTAACGGCGACCCGTTACAGTGGATGCCACGTGTCGGTCACCCTTGACGAAAGCACTTCTATGACGCGTGATTTATCGTCATGGAAGGGGACACTTCTGTGATGATAATTTTGGTAGTGCCATGGAACACTTCTACGACAACACAGGTATGACTATCTTGATTCTGTCATAAAATCGTCATGGATGTACATGCATGACAGTAAACGTGACCTACTGTGACAAACACGTATCATCACGGAAGTGTATTTTTTTGTAGTGTATCCAGCATGCATCTAGTGTATTAAGTTCATGGAAAAACGGAGTAATGCAATAAGAACGATGACATCATGTAGACAAGGTCTATCTATGTAGAGATAGACCCCATCGTTTTATCCATAGTAGCAACGATACATACTTGTCGGTTCCCTTTCTGTCACTGGGATCAAGCACCATAAGATCGAACCCACTACAAAGCACCTCTTCCCATTGCAAGATAAATAGATCAAGTTGGCCAAACAAAACCCAAATATCAGAGAATAAATACGAGGCTATAAGCAATCATGCATAAAAGAGATTAGAGAAACTCAAATACTTTCATGGACATAAAAAGATAGATCTGATCATAAACTCAAAGTTCATCGATCCCAACAAACACACCGCAAAAGATTTACATCATATGGATCTCCAAGAGACCATTGTATTGAGAATTCAGAGAGAGAGGAAGCCATCTAGCTACTAACTACGGACCCGAAGGTCTACAAAGAACTACTCATGCATCAGCGGAGAGGCACCAATGGAGGTGGCGAACCCCTTCCGAGATGGTGTCTAGATTGGATCTGGTGGTTCTGGACTTTGCAGCGGATGGATGAATATTTCGTCGACTCCCCTAGGGTTTTGGGAATATTGGGGTATTTATAGAGCAAAGAGGCGGTCCGGGGGGCACCCAAGGTGGGTACAACCCACCAGGGCACGCCCTGGTGGGTTGTGCTCTCCTCGGAGCATCCCCCAAGCGCAGCCAGGGCCCATTATGTGTCTTATGGTCCAAAAAAATCTCCGTGAAGTTTCGTTGCATTTGGACTCCGTTTGGTATCGATTTCCTGCGATGTAAAAAACATGCAGAAAACAACAACTGGCACTTGGCACTATGTCAATAGGTTAGTACCAAAAAATGATATAAAATGACTATAAAATGATTATAAAACATCCAATATTGATAATATAACAGCATGGAACAATAAAAAATTATAGATACATTGGAGACATATCACAAATACAGATAAACATGGCATATGCTTGAAAACTGGACAAATGCTCACTGCAACCAACCTAACAAGAAAATACAGATAAACAAGGCATGTGCTTGAAAACTGGACAAATGCTCACTGCAACCAACCTAACAACCAAATACAGATAAACAAGGCATCTGCTTGATAACCGGACAAATGCTCACTGCAACCAACCTAAGAACCAAATACATATAAACAAGGCATCTGCTCAATAACTGAAAAAATGCTCACTTCAACCAACCTAACAACCAAATACAGATAAACAAGGCATCTACTCACTATAAACAACCAAATATAGCCATTCGTGAAACTGAAGCGGACAATTCGTACTTAAACATCACATAGCCCTATTGAACAATACATTTTTGCATAACTGAAATAATTAAACACAGCACAATTAAAGCACCGCATGGCAAATGCTACTACAACAAAGGGTACGGGTTGGCAAGCTAGAAAAGGTAAGATTTGCTGATAGGATGTTGCCTCACATGTCATGGACGGGATCCTTCCAGTTGGAAGAGCACAAACCCATGGTGCGCTCTCTGATGTCACAGATGGGTTGTTTCACCTTGGAAGAACCTTTGTGGGTGCCCTCATCGTGGTCGTGGTCATGGTCGATGAGATCTAACTTGGCAATTGAGGATCCCAAGCCGCCGCCGTAGAACGTGTCCTTCAGAAGTGACAAAATGGGCTCGATGGCGTACAAGGATCGCAAATCCTTGACCGCTTGGTGGAGGAGATCAGCGGAAGGGCCGTCGAAGAGATCGACGGCGGTTGAACCAGAGGGGTTGGGGGTGGACCACTTAACCTGTGACATGGCCCACGTGAAGCCGTCGCTGTCGACGAGCTTGATGTCGTAGCCAGCTTTCCCAAGATACAGTAATACGCGCGCCTCCCGAGCTTATGGGTCCCCTCGGGCACTCCCTTAACATGAGACTGATGCCAAAAATTCCTATAAATATAGCAACCTTCAAAAAGAACCCTAGATCAGAAGTTCCACGGCCGTAAGCCTGTGTAGCCACGAAAAACCAGTCGAGAGCCTGTTTCGGCACCCTGATGGAGGGGAAAATCATCACTGGAGGCCATCTTCATCATCCTGGCGGTCTCCATGATGAGGAGGGAGTAGTTCACCCTTGGGGCTGAGGGTATGTACCAGTAACTATGTGTTTGATCTCTCTCTCGTGTTCTTGATTTGGCACGATCTGGATGTATCGCGAGCTTTGTTACTATAGTTGGATCATATGGTGTTTCTCCCCCTCTTGCTTCTTGTGATGAATTGAGTCTTGCTATTTGAGATTTCGTTATGTTGGATTGAGTATTGGATTTGAGAACACTTGATGTATGTCTTGCGATGGATATCTGTGGTGACAATGGCGTGTTTTATTGATTCACTTGATGTATGTTTTGGCACTCAACTCGCGGATTCCCGAGGTGACATCGGGGTAATCTATGTATAGGGGTTGATGCACGTTTTCGTCCTACGTTCTTGGATAGAAACTTTGGAGTGATTCTTTGTTGCACGTTGAGGGATTGTTATGTGATCCAAATATGTTATCATTGTTGAGATACTTTGCACTAGTGAAAGTATGAACCCTAGGCCTTGTTTTCAAGCATTGCAATACCGTTTTTGCTCACTTTTGTTACTAGTTACCTTGCTGTTTTTATAATTTCAGATTAGAAAAACCTATATCTACCATCCGTATTACACTTGTATCACCATCTCTTCGCTGAACTAGTGCACCTATATAGTTTACCATTGTATTTGGTGTGTTGGAGACACAAGAGACTCTTTGTTATTTGGTTGCAGGGTTGTTTGAGAGAGACCATCTTCATCCTATGCCTCCCATGGATTGATAAACCTTAGGTCATCCACTTGAGGGAAATTGCTACTGTCCTACAAAACTCCGCGCTTGGAGGCCCAACACGAGTCTACAAGAAGATTGCGTAGTAGACATCAAGCTCTTTTCTGGTGCCGTTGCTAGGGAGGTGAGTGCTTGAAGGTATATATTTAGATCTTGCAATTGAATCTTTTATTTTCTTGTTTTATCACCATTAGTCTATAAAACAAAACTACAAAAAATGGAATTGAGGTTGCCGCATATGCTTCATCCTTATAATGTCCTTCATGAAAATGATGGAATGGAAAATTGTGCTCAGTTGATAGAAGAAGAATTGAACAAAATGTTTGGCATAAAATCTTTGAATGATGAGCATGATTGCAATGTTGTTGGTATGAATTCTTTGAATATCCATGCTGCTAATGATATGCAAAGCCATAAGCTTGGGGATGCTATGTTTGATGAAGATGATATTTTTTGTCCCCCAAGTTTTGATGAGTGAATTTATTATGATGATAGCATGCCTCCTATTTATGATGATTATGTTGATGAAAGTGGGTTTGGAATAGTGTCAACTATAGGTAATGATCCCACTACTTTGGAGGGTGTTGAATCTTATTACAATATTGATGAAAGTGGATTTGGAGAGGTCATGACTTTATTTAGTGATGAATGCACTATTTTGGAAGAGGTTCCAATTGATTATGAGAACAAAGTTGCTATATATGATGATTATTGTGATGACATGTATGATATAAAGAATAATGATAACCATGAAACTTGTCATCATGATTTTAATTTTCAATTGGAAAATGCCTCACAAGATAGTTATTTTGTTGAGTTTGCTCCCACAACTATTCATGGGAATAAATTTGCTTACGTGGAGAGTCATAAAATTTATTTGCTTGTGGATCATGAATAGAGTGCTTTATGTGATAGCTATATTGTTGAACTCATTCATGATGCTATTGAAAATTATTATGAGAGAGGAACATATGCTTTTACATATTGCAATAATATCAAGTTTCCTCTCTATGTGTTGATAGTTTTTAAGTCATGCTTGTTTTGCCTTCCTATGCTAGTTGATTCTTGTTCCCATAAATTGTTTGCTCACAAAATCCCTATGCATAGGAAGTGGGTTAGGCTTAAATGTGCTAGTCATATGCTTCATGATGCTCTCTTTGTATTTCAATTCTTATCTTTTATGTGAGCATCATTGAAATCATCATGCCTAGCTAAAAAGGCATTAAAGAAAAGCGCTTGTTGGGAGACAACCCAACATTTTTCCCTACTGTTATTGAGTGTTCACATGATTAAGCTACTGTAGTAATCATGTTTTATATCTTTTGTTTCAGTAAAGTACCATGTAAAGCCTTTGGGATAGTGTGGCTGACAGTTGACTTGATTCTGTGTAAAAACAGAAACATTTGCTTCCAGTAACAGAATTGTCTAAATACACTGGAGCGTGATAAAATTCTTAATTTTTTACACATTATTGGTATATAAATTTCCTACATTGTACTAATTTTTCAATATTTTTTGATTTAGAGAAGTATGGTTGTTGTTCAGATCATTACAGACTATTCTGTTTTTGACAGATTCTATTTTCAATGCATAGTTTGCTTGTTTTAGTGTTTCCATAGCTTATATTAACTGATATAAATTGTGTAAATGATAAGGTACAGTAGGCATTGTGTGAGGACAATTATGAAGCGTATCTTGACAATACCAAAGTGAATGATTTGTCTTTATCATACTAACCCATCTCATGAAGTTCCGTTAAGTTTTGTGTGATTGAAGTTTTCATGTTTTGGGTGAGATATCGATATGAGGAGAATAAGAAGTGGCAAGACCATATGCTTGGGTATGCCCAAGGCACCCCAAGGTAATATTCAAAGAAGATCCAAGAAACTAATCTTGGGGATGCCCCGGAAGGCATCCTCTCTTTTTCTTCAACATTATCGGTAACCTCACTTGGAGCTATATTTGTATTCGTCACGTGATATGAGTTTTGCTTGGAGCGTCATTTTATTTATGTTTGATTTGCTTTCTGCTATTTAGAATAATTTTTTTCATCTTTTAGTTCAATAAAAAGGTCAAGTATAGCCTTTACCATGCTTATTTTGCAAGTCTATATGTTGCTGTTTTGAAAACAAAAAGTTTTCTATCATTGTATGAATTCTTATGGAAAGTCAGAACGTGATAAAATATTGAAATTTTTACACAACGAGTAACAACAAATTTTCTACATTTTGGTAATTTTTCAGAATTTTTGGAGTTAGGGAAGTATGATTCCTCTTGCATTCTTTACAGACTGTTCTGTATAGACAGATTGCTATTATGTTTGCTTGTTTAATGATTCAATTTGAGGATAGGAGTATTAAATATGAAGGGGTATTTAGTATGCAATGTAAGATTATAATTTTAGTGATTTTCTACATTAGGGAATGACAAGGTTTTGCGTTGATTTATACTAACTTATCTCACGAGTTCTTGTTGAGTTTTGTGTGGATGAAGTTTTTAAGATTTAGGGAAACCGTGATATAAAAGGAATTAAGGAGACACAAAAGCTCAAGCTTGGGGATGCCCAAGGCATCCCAAGATAATATTCCAAGAAGTCTCAAGCATCTAAGCTTGGGGATGCCCCGGTTGGCATCCCACCTTTCTTCTTCAAATGATGTGTCAGTTTTGGTTGAGCCTAAGTTTTTGCTTCTTCACATGATATGTGCTATCCTTGGAATGCCATTTTATTTTGTTTTGCTTGCTATTTGAATAAAATACTTAAGATCTAAAATTCTAAGATGAGAGAGAGCCTTCACATAGTTACTTAATTATTCAACTACTCATAGATCTTCACTCATACCTTTTGGAGTAGTTTGCCATTTACTCTCGTGCTTCACTGATACGTCCATTTTGCATCATGTTTTCCTACTGTTATTTATAATGTTTTTATGTATAATAATGCTATTTGGGGTATTTCTAATGTCTTTTCTCTCATAATATGCAAGGTTTACACAAAGATGGAGAATGCCGGCAGCTGGAATTCTGGACCTGAAAAAGCTACGTAAGAGTTACCTATTCTGCACATCTCCAAATAAGCTGAATCTTCACGGAGATTTTTTATGGAATATTTAAGAAATATTGGAGAAAATAACTACTAGAGGGGGCCCATCAGGTGGGCACAACCCACCTGGGTGCGTCAGGTCCCCTCTGGTGGGTTGTGCCCTCCTCGGCCCACCTCTGGTGCCCATCTTCTGGTATGTAGGTCATTTTGACCTAGAAAAAATCAAGGGGGGACTTTCAGGACGAAGCGCCGCCGTATCGAGGCGAAACTTGGGCGGGAGCTCTTTTGCCCTCCGGCGGAGGGAATCCGCTGGGGGACTTCCCTCCTGAGGGGGAAATCATCGTCATCATCATCACCAACAACTCTCCCATCTTTGGTAGGGCAATCTCCATCAACATATTCAATAGCACCATCTCCTCTCAAACCCTAGTTCATCTCTTGTGTTCAATCTTTGTACCAGAATCTTACATTGGTACTCATGGGTGACTAGTAGTGTTGATTACATCTTGTAGTTGATTACTATATGGTTTATTTGGTGGAAGATTATATGTTCAGATCCATTATGCTATTTAATAACCCTCTGATCTTGAGCATGATTATCATATGTGAGTAGTTACTTTTGTTCTTGAGGTCACGGGAGAAGTCATGTTGCAAGTAATTATGTGAACTTGATATGTGTTCGATATCTTGACGATCTGTATGTTGTGATTCCCTTAGTGGTGTCATGTGAACATCGACTACATGGCACTTCACCTTATTAGGGCCTAAGGGAATGCATTGTGGAGTAGTTATTAGATGATGAGTTGCTAGAGTGACAGAAGCTTAAACCCTAGTTTATGTGCTACTTCGTAAGGGGCCGATTTGGATCCAAAAGTTTAATGTTATGGCTAGATTTTATCTTAATAATTTTCTCGTAGTTGCGAATGCTTGTGAGGGGGTTAATCATAAGTAGGAGGTTTGTTCAAGTAAGAACAAGTATCAAAGTAGCGAACACGAATCAAGCAAACATGATGAAAGTGACATGGTGAAATTCCTGTGTACCCTCAAGAATGCTTTGCTTATCATAAGAAACTGTTTTGGCCTGTCCTTTGCCACAAAATGATTGGGCTACCTTGCTGTAGTTTATTTACCATTACTGTTACTTGCTCGTTACAAATTATCTTGCTATCAAACTACCTGTTACCGACAATTTCAGTGCTTGCAGAAAATACCTTGCTGAAGACCACTTGTCATTTCCTTCTGCTCCTCGTTGGGCTCGACACTCTTACTTATCGAAAGAACTACAATTGATCCTCTATACTTGTGGGTCATCAAGGCTCTTTTCTGGCGCCGTTGTCGGGGAGTGAAGCAGTCTTGGTAAGTGGAAACTGGTAAGGAAAATTTATTACTATGTGCTGAAATTTATTGTCACTTGTTACTATGGAGAATCATCCTTTGACGGGTTTGTTCGGGGTTTTTTCACCTTGACCAGAACCACAATTAGTTACCCCTCAACCTACTGCACCTACTTAAAATATTGGTTAAGAAATTCCTTCGGGTATGATAGAACAACTTCTAGCTAATCCTTATGCAGGAGATGGAACTGAACATCCCGATATGCATTTGATATATGTGGATGAAATTTGTGGATTATTTAAGCTTGCAGGTTTATCCAGGGATGAAGCTAAGAAGAAGTTTTTCCCTTTATCTTTGAAGGGAGAGGCATTGACATGTTATAGGCTATGCGATGATATTGGATCTTGGAACTGGAATCAATTGAAATTGGAATTTCACCAAAAAATTATCCTATGCATCTAGTTCATCGTGATCGGATTTATATATATAATTTTTGGCCTCGTGAAGGAGAAAGTATCTCTCTAGCCTGGGGGGGGGGGGCTTAAGTCAATGTTATATTCCTGCCCCAATCATGAGCTCTCGAGAGAAATTATCATTCATAATTTTTATGCTCGGCTTTCTCGTGATGATCGATCCATGCTCGATACTTCTTGTACTGGTTCTTTTATGAAGAAGGCTATTGAATTCAGGTGGAATCTTTTGGAAATAATTAAACGCAACTCTGAAGACTAGGAACTCGATGAAGTTAAAGAGTCGGGTATTATGCTTGAGTTTGATTGTGTTAAATCTTTTATGAATACCGATGCTTTTCAAAAGTTTAGCACTAAATATGGACTTGACTCTGAGATAGTAGCCTCTTTCTGTGAATCATTTGCTACTCACGTTGATGTCCCTAAATAGAAGTGGTTCAAGTATCATCCCCCTATTAAATAAGAAATTAAAGAACCGGTAATAGCTAAAGATGAAACTATAATTTACAATGTTGATCTAGTTGTGCCTACTTCTTATATTGAAAAACCACCTTTCCATGGTAGGATAAAAGAACATGCTAAGGTTTCAACTATGGTTCGCAAGAGTAATATTGGAGCACCTAAACCTGCTGAACAAATTAAAGTAGAACCTAGTGTTGCTATGGTTAAAGATCTCCTGGTAGAAAATATTGACGGGCATGTTATTTACTTATGTGATGAAGCTGCTAGAATTGCCAAACCCGATGAAAAAGATAAACATAGACCTGTTGTTGGCATGCCTATTATCTAAGTTAAAATAGGAGATCATTTTTATCATGGTTTATGTGACTTAGGTGCTAGCGTGAGTGATATCCCCTTTACCTTATATCAAGAAATTATGAATGACATAGCACCTACTGAAATAGAAGAGATAGATGTTACTATTAAACTTGCTAATAGAGACACCACCGCACCACTCGGGATTGTTAGAGATGTTGAAGTCTTGTGTGGGAAAATAAAATACCCTACTGATTTTCTAGTTCTTGGTTGCCCATAACATGACTTCTATCCCATTATCTTTGGTAGACCTTTCTTGAACACAGTCAATGCTACTATAGATTGTCATAAACAAACTGTCAGTGTTCGCTTTGGTGATGAGTCTCATGAATTTAATTTCTCCAAATTTAATAGACAACCTCATAAGAAAGAATTACCTAGTAAAGACGAGATAATTGGTCTTGCTTATATTGTCGTGCCCCCTACTGATCCACTAGAACAATATTTGCTAGACCATGAAAATGATATGCATATGCATGAAAGAAATGAAATAGGTAAACATTTCTTCGAAGAATGACCTCTGCTAAAACACAATTTTCCTATTGAAACTCTAGGAGGTCCTCCTCCACCTAATGGTGATCCTGTGTTTGAACTAAAACAATTGCCTGACACTTTAAAATATACTTATCTTGATGAGAAAAAGATATATCCTGTTATTATTAGTGCTAACCTTTCAGAACATGAAGAAGAAAGATTATTGAAAATTCTGAAGAAGCATAGAGCTGCTATTGGATATACTCTTGATGATCTTAGGGGCATTAGCCCCACTCTCTGTTAGCACAAGATTAATATAGAACCTAATGCTAAACCCGTTGTTGATCATTAACGATGTTTGGATCCTTAATGAAAGAAGTGGTAAGAACTGAAATATTAGAGCTTCTGGAAGTAGGTATAATCTATCCCATAGCTGATAGATGGGTGAGCCATGTTCATCGTGTCCCTAAGAAGGGAGGTATTACTGTTGTTCCTAATGATAAAAATGAACTTATTCCACAAAGGATTGTTACTGGTTATAGAATGGTAATTGATTTCGAAAATTAAATAAAGCAACTAGAAAAGATCATTACCCTCCGCCTTTTATCGATCAAATGTTGGAAAGACTATCTAAGCACACACACTTTTGCTTTCTTGATGGATATTCTGGTTTTTCTCAAATACCTGTTTCACAACCCGACCAAGAGAAAACCACCTTTACTTGCCCGTTTGGAACTCATGCTTATAGACATATGTCTTTTGGTTTATGCAATGCACCTACTACCTTTCAAAGATGTATGACTGCTATATCCTCTGATTTTTGTGAAAAGATTGTTGAGGTCTTCATGGATGATTTTTCTGTTGATGGAACTTCTTTTGATGATTGCTTGAGCAACCTTGATCGAGTTTTGCAGAAATGTGAGCAAACTAATCTTGTCTTGAATTGGGAGAAGTGCCACTTTATGGTTAATGAAGGTATTGTCTTTGGCCATAAAATTTCTGAACGAGGTATTGAGGTGGATAAAGCTAAAGTTGATGCAATCGAGGAAATGCCATGTCCTAGAGATATTAAAGGTATTCATAGTTTCCTTGGTCATGCTGGTTTCTATAGGAGATTTATTAAAGACTTCTCTAAAATTTCTAGGCCTCTTACAAATCTTTTACAAAAGGATGTTACATTTGTTTTTTATGATGATTGTGTAGAAGCCTTTGAAACACTTAAGAAAGCCTTGATTTTCTGCACCTATTGTTCAACCACATGATTGGAACTTGCCATTTGTAATCATGTGTGATGCTAGTAATTATGTTGTTGGTGTTGTTCTAGGACAAAGAGTTGATAATAAATTAAATGTTATCCATTATGCTAGTAAAACTCTAGATAGTGCCCAAACAAATTATGCCACCACTGAAAAAGAATTTTTAGCAGTTGTGTTTGCTTGTGATAAATTCAGATTCTATATTGTTGATTCCAAGTAATTGTTTACGCCGATCATGCTGCTATAAAATATCTCATGGAAAAGAAATATGCTAAAGCTAGACTCATTAGATGGGTTCTCCTACTACAAGAATTTGATCTACATATCACCGATAGAAAAGGAGCTAAGAACCCCTGTAGCGACCAGACCTCAGACGGTCAAGCCTCTGTGCATCAGTGTCATCCCTGGATCAGTAATGCTGACACGCATAGTACTCGAAGGATTTATAACAGAGTAGCAATCACACACTTATTACATCGAATGTCTCAAAAGAGAACTTAATACAATAAATATGGCTTAAGGCCATCTAAAAACAATAACAGCGGAAGGCTTGGAAGATAAGTGAGTCCATCAACTCCAACGGCATCACTGAGTATAGAACCACGACCTAAGGCACCTTACTCGTCGTCTGAAAAGTCTGCAACATGAAACGTTGCAGCCCGAAAACGGGCCAGCACATGGAATATGCTGGCAAGGTAACACATAGAGAGTAATGAACAGAATAATGCTATACTACATGCATATTTGGCTGGTGGAAAGCTCTATGATTACAGTTTTGCGAAAAGCCAATTTTTCCCTACTACAAAGGAATAAATTTTATTTACTATCTTGGTGGTTGTTAAACATTGAGAATGGGTGACACCATCTCAATCCCAATTAAGTTTAACATTAATCCCAACAAAATTTATTAAAGTAACATGATGAGATTCACATGATAATCCAAGTACTAGATACTCAAGTTGTCCATAACCGGGGACACGGCTAACCATGATTAGTTTATACACTCTGCAGAGGTTTGCGCACTTTTCCCCACAAGACTCGATCTCCTCCGTTGGGATTCTCGCACTACATGATGTTTGAGAAACGGATGACCGAGACATAGTCTTTCAGAAGCGTTTGCACCTTACGATCGGGTAGACAGTACCACCTACAACCCCTACATCTCCTAGTCTACCACTGTAAGAGTTCACACAACTTAATCAACTATGCTAGAGCCCATAATAGCTTGTGGCTGCACACGGAAGTTTCTAGCATGAATAATCTCATGATCCCTTTGAGCCTGGGTGGCGGTCCATAAAAAAACAGGCAATTGCTGGAATACCCAGGTGCCTCAATCCACCCAGATGTGTGTAGCCACCTTAAATTGAACCTTTAATTAACAATCTCACATCTGTTATGAATACACTCACCCAATCCACGTCTACTAGCATAGCATAGCAATATAAGCAAACATAGAAGTAACTCCCAAGGGTTTGGTAATAAACAGGGCAATAGGTTCTACCTCATCAGCTACTTCCCAACCCACAATTTAATCAGATCCTAATCATGCAATTGTTTGAGGATTGATCTAATGCACTAAAACGGGTATGAAAAGAGGTATGATCAAGGTGTTACTTGCCTTGCTGATGATCCGTGAAACCTAGGGATTCGAAGTAGCAAGCGGCGCACTCCGGGTACTCTATCGCAAACAAACAAGCATACAATAAGTACTCGTCTAATGCACAGGTAAAACTCAAATAAGAGACCTAACTAGAAAGTTCAACTTAAGAACTCCAGTTTGCAAAAAGAATCAAATCAAACGAAGCAACGAAAGTGAAACGGCGAAAGAAACAAGCTTCGTTTACTAATCTGGACCTAAGTCAAATTTTACAGTAGCAAAAACTTGTTTGAGTTGGTTAAACAGAAAGAGGGTTTCGAGACGAAACTCTAGGCGCTTGAATCGCCTGATTCCGATAAACGAGCGAAAAGTTATACTAGAACGAAAAACAGATCGGAAATCGCGATCAGAAATAATCGCGGAAAATCCGAGAAAAATAAAAACAGACGAACAGGCTAACGAACGAACATTCGCTGTCTGCGAAAAAAACGAAATCCGTTCGTTAAAACGAACGTACGGACGAACGTCCGCTAAATAAATGAAACCGAAAAAAAACAGATCTAGGTTTTTTTAACAAAACCGAACGAAAAAACCGGCGGAAAAACTGTACGGTTTTCTTGAGGAAAACCGCCGGCGGCTACCTCCGGCGTGGGGCGGCGGGGTCCGGCGGGCGGCGGCGGGTCCGGCGGGATGGGGCGGTGGCGTCCGGCTTCGGGCGGCGGGACCGCGGACGGTGGCGGCTCGGCGGCGGCGGTTAGGGTTAGGGTTGGCGCGGGGCTTGGGGCGGCGCCTTATAAAGGCCCGGCCAGGCGGAGTCCTGGCCAAACACGGCCCAAAGTCGGTTCGCGTTTTTTTTAAAATAATTTCGCGCAGAAAAATAGTTAAAACAAATACTAAACTGACTCCAAAAATCCCGAAATAAATTTTCCCCGACTTATAAAATAAATCCGGACAATATGAACATTTATTTGGGGCCTAAATGCAATTTTGAAAAACGCGTATTTTTCCTAAATTCAAATAAAATAGCGAAAAACTCCAAAATAAAATCTTATTTGATTTTTTTATTAAATCCTCAATATTCCTTTATTTTGGGAAAGTCATTTTATTCCCTCTCTCTTATTTTTAAAATTGGAATAATTGATGATAAAATTAATAAAATCAATGATCCTATTTTCAAAATTCGAGAAAACTCAAATATGAAAATAACGAAATCCCCAACTCTCTCCGTGGGTCCTTGAGTTGCGTAGAATTTCTAGGATCAAAATCAAAATGCAAATAAAATATGATATGCAATGATGCTCTAATGTATAACATTCCAAATTGAAAATTTGGGATGTTACAAACCTACCCCCCTTAAGATGAATCTCGCCCTCGAGATTCGGGTTGGCTAGAAAATAGGTGAGGGTGGTCCTTCCGTAGATCTTCCTCTCGCTCCTAGGTGGCTTCATCCTCGGTATGGTGGCTCCACTGAACTTTGCAAAACTTGATAACCTTGCTGCGCGTGACTCGACTGGCATATTCGAGAATCTTGACTGGTTTCTCCTCATAAGTCAAATCACTATCCAACTGAATTGCTTCCAGTGGTACTGTATCTCTCAGTGGTATATCAGCCATCTCTGTGTGGCACTTCTTCAACTGGGAAACGTGGAACACATCGTGAACTCCTGACAATCCTTCGGGTAATTCCAACTTGTAAGCAACTTCCCCCATACGCCCCAAAACTTTGTATGGTCCTACAAATCGTGGCGCTAACTTTCCCTTAACTCCAAAGCGTTTTACTCCTCGAAGTGGTGATACTCGAAGATAAACTCTGTCTCCGACTTCGTAAACTGTCTCCTTGCGTTTAGAATCCGCATAACTCTTCTGCCTAGACTGGGCTACCTTGAGCCTATCACGAATCAACATCACCTTCTGTTCAGATTCTTTAATCAAGTCTGGTCCAAACAGCTGGCGGTCTCCAACTTCGTCCCATAACAATGGTGTTCTACACCTCCTTCCGTACAAAGCTTCGAAAGGGGCCATCTTCAAACTGGATTGATAACTGTTGTTGTAAGAAAACTCTGCATACGGCAAATTGTCATCCCAACTGGATCCATAATCTAGCGCACAAGCTCTCAGCATGTCCTCCAAAATCTGATTGACTCTTTCGGTCTGTCCATCTGTCTGTGGATGAAAGGCTGTACTGAATTCTAGCCTGGTACCCAAGGTTTCATGTAACTGATGCCAGAACTTTGAGGTAAACTAGGTTCCTCTATCTGATGCAATGCTCCTCGGAACTCCATGCAGACATATGATTCTGGTCATATAAATCTTTGCCAACTTAGCACTGGTGTAAGTGGTCTTCACTGGGATGAAATGAGCTACTTTCGTCAAACGATCGACTACAACCCATATTGAGTCATAGCCTGAACGAGTCTTGGGCAATCCTGTGATAAAATCCATGCCTAGCTTATCCCACTTCCATTCGGGTATCGGCAATGGCTGTAGCAATCCTGCTGGCTTCTGATGCTTGGCCTTCACTCTCTGACATACATCACAAAGTGCTACATACTCCGCAATATCCTTCTTCATTCCGGTCCACTAGAAAGTATCCTTCAAATCCAAATACATCTTGGTATTTCCTGTGTGAATCGAATACGGCGAATCATGGGCCTCTTGCAGAATCAACTTCCTGATCTCCTGATCATTAGGCACATAAACACGGTCCTCAAACCATAAGGTATCGTGCTCGTCCTCACGAAATCCCTTGGCTTTTCCTTTGTGCATCCTTTCCTTTATTTCAGCAATCTCCTTGTCAGTCTTCTGAGCTTCTCTGATCTTATCCATCAGAGTAGACTGTATTTCTAATGCGGCAACATAGCCTCTCGGAACTATTTCCAAACATAGCTCGCGAAGGTCCTCGGCTAATTCCTTCGGTAACTCTCCGGTCATGAGTGTGTTGACATGGCTCTTGCGGCTCAACGCATCTGCTACTACGTTAGCCTTTCCGGGGTGATAATGCGATCTCATATCATAATCCTTTATGAGCTCCAACCATCTCCTTTGCCTGAGATTCAACTCCTTCTGCGAGAAGATGTATTTCAAACTCTTGTGATCCGTGTACACCTCACAGTGGTTTCTGATGAGAAAATGTCTCCATGTCTTGAACGCATGTACTATGGCTGCTAACTCCAAATCATGCGTAGCGTAATTCATCTCATGGGGTTTAAGCTGTCGTGAAGCATATGAAACAACTCTTCCTTCCTGCATAAGCACTGCTCCAAGTCCTCGACGAGAAGCGTCGCAGTATACTTCATAATCCTTGCGCTGATTTGGCAGAATCAACACTGGTGATGTAACCAAACGTTTCTTCAACTCTTGGAAACTAGCTTCACATTCCTCAGTCCAGTTGAACTTGGTGTCTTTCTTCAACAGCTCCGTCATGGGCTTAGCAATCCTCGAGAAATTCTCAATGAATCTCCGGTAGTATCCTGCAAGTCCAAGAAAAATCCGGATCTATCCAAGTGATGTGGGTGATTCCCAGTTTGTCACAGTGTCAACTTTGGTGGGGTCTACTGCTATTCCTTCTCCGGATATAACATGTCCAAGGAATCCAACTTCCTTCAACCAAAACTCACATTTGCTGAACTTGGCGTATAATTGATGTTCTCTGAGCTTCTCAAGTACCAAACGCAAATGTTCCTTATGCTCCTCTTCATTCTTGGAGTAGACCAAAATATCATCAATGAACACCACGACGAACTTATCCAAAAACTCCATAAACACCTTGTTCATCAGGTTCATGAAATAGGCAGGTGCGTTAGTCAGACCAAATGACATAACAGTATACTTGTACAACCCATACCTAGTGGTAAAAGCCGTCTTAGGTATATCCTGCTCTCGAATCTTCAACTGATGGTATCCTGACCGCAGATCGATCTTGGAAAATACCTTAGCTCCTTGTAAGCGGTCAAACAGATCATTGATCATCGGCAGTGGGTACTTGTTTTTGATGGTCACTTCATTCAGTCCTCGATAATCAACAACCATCCTTAACGATCCATCCTTCTTCTCCACTAGAAGCACTGGCGATCCCCAAGGTGAAAAACTTGGGCGAATATAGCCTTTATCCAGCAACTCCAAAATCTGCTTCTTAATCTCCTCCAAATCCTTTGCGGGCATCCTGTATGGTCTCTTAGATATTGGCCCTATGCCTGGCAAAAGCTCAATCAAAAACTCAATGTCTCTATCCGGTGGCATGCCTGGCAACTCCTGTGGAAATACGCCAGGGAAATCCTTCACCACAGGTACTTCCTCCTGTACAACTCCTGATAAAGAATTCACCTGAGTCCTCTTCGGCACATGCCGGGATACATACTTGATCCTTCTTCCTTCTGGGTGGTAAGAAAAATCGACTTACTAGCGCATTCAATGTTCCCTTCATACTTCGATAACCAATCCATGCCTAATATCACATCCAGTCCTTGCAATTCCAATACTATTAGGTCCGAGGGAAACACGTAGTTACCAATCCTTAATGGTAACCGATCACACCATAGACTAGCCATATACTCTGCTCCTGGCAAGGTTACTAACATGGGTGACCTAAGGGCTTGGGTTGGCAATTTATACTTATCCACAAATCCCCTTGATATGTATGAATGCGATGCACCAGTATAAAAAAGAACGAGTGCAGTAAATGACTTAACCAAAAACTTACCTATTACTGCATCTGGCTGGGCTTCAACTTCCTCCACGCTAACGTGGTTCACATGTCCTTTGTTGAAAGGGTTGGGCTTCTTCCCAGAGCTTCCATTGCCATTTCCATTCTTATTTTCAGGACACTCATTAGCATAATGTCCAGTCTTCTGGCACTTGTAGCAAGTGACTTGGCTCAGATCTCTCTTAGCTGGGGTCGATGGGTTGGTACGGTTCTGTCCGTTGCTTCCTCCATTCCCATTACCATTCTTGGGTCCACTATGGTTGTGCGAACCTCCTGCTCCATGGGTATGCTGAAAAGGTCCTCCCAAATTTGGTGTAAAACGTGGCTTCTGATGAGCTCCAGAATTGTATTTCCCTTGTCCATACTTCCTCTTGCGGCTTTCAATCTGCTGTTGCTTCCCTTCAATCATGAGAGCTCTATCTACCAACTCCTGGTAGTTGTTGAAGGTTGCTACCATCAACTGCATGCTCAGCTCATTATTCAGCCCTTCCAGAAACTTCTCCTGCTTGGCTGCATCTGTAGCAACGTCATCTGGGGCATAACGTGCTAACTTACTAAAGTCCTCCACATACTGGCCTACGGTGCGTCCTCCTTGGCGTAAGTTGCTAAACTCACGCTTCTTCATGGCCCTAGCTCCTGCTGAAACATGGGCAATACGGAAAGCTTGCTGAAACTGGTCCCATGTGACAGTGTCAATAGGGTGGGTGGCTGTGTAATTCTCTCACCACGATGTTGCGGGTCCATCAAGCTGGTGTGCGGCAAAATGCACTCTCTCCGCATCTGTGCATCCTGTAGTGGTCAACTCCCTTCCAACCTTGCGGAGCCAATCATCTGCAACAATCGGCTCGGCGCTATTGGAATACACCGGCGGATTTAGCCTTAAGAAACAGGTCAAATGATCAACAGGTGGTGGTGGTGGTGGGTTGTTTTTGTTGTTGTTGTTGTTGCCTTGGTTCTGTACTAATGCTTGCATCAAGAAATTCTACTGCTGAATCAACTGAGTGATCTCCGGTGGGAAAACAAATCCGGTGTCGCGTCTCGGAGGCATCTGATGGGTTTAGAAAAGATGAGAATTTAGAATAGAATGAGGTCTAGAGAGAAAACACTACCCATATGCACATGAGACAAACACAATCAATATCACTCAAATCAATTCAAACAAGGCATACAATCGATCTAACTATCGTCACAAAGTGCTCGGTCTATACTATATACATGGGGGAATACTACTACTGATTATGGTGGTCTACTAGAAATTTTGATCGGTCGAAGACTCCATGATATCTGCTCTAGCTTCATCAACAAAGTCATCTTCACTGGGGTCCGAGTCGGTGTCGTCGATGATGATGTAGTTATCCGGGCAAGCGCAATCATCGTCTTCTCCTCCTGGTGCTGGGTCTCCCATGAATACTCTGATCTTCTTTTCCAGGTCGTCATTCTTCTCCACCAGTGCGACGATTTCCTCCATATAATCCTCGCGTGTAGCCTTGAGTTCTTCCTCCAGCTCCGTGATCTTGGTCAATGCCTTCTTCAGATCTATCATGCCTGTGCATATTTGGTTCTCCTGGCGACGAATGTGTTGGTTTTGCTCCTGGATGAAAGCTGCAATTGATCTATCCTTCTTGGTACTGATCATCTCCCATTGCTCATCTCGGCGCCCACAAATTTGGTAAATGGTATCCTTAAGCTCCTTGTGGTAAACTTCTCCAATGCGTCCCATGGTGATGTGGGCTACCATGCTCTTTCCTAGACTCCAGGTTGGTGCATCAAAGGAAAACTCTATGGGCTCGGTGACGGGCATGAACGTCCTTCCTGGAACTTGAACTTGAACATCCAACGCTCCTCTTCTGGTAGTGTGGCGTTGTAGGTTCTGGTGAAGCTTGGTATTCTGATGTTCAGGTATCTAGTGACTTCCTTCAAGTGGCGTCCAAAGGGTGTATCTTCATCCGGTTGCATGAACTTGTTCCTGGCATCCGCCATCCTAAAAGAGTGGAAAATGGAGAGGAGTCAGAAATGAGAAGAGAATAGTGATCTAGGGTTTAAGCTTAGTGGTCGTGTCCTATAGTCAGCGTGTGCTCTGATACCATCTTGTAGCGACCAGACCTCAGACGTTCAAGTCTCTGTGCATCAGTGTCATCCCTGGATCAGTAATGCTGACACGCACAGTACTCGAAGGATTTATAACAGAGTAGCAATCACACACTTATTAAATTGAATGTCTCAAAAGAGAACTTAATACAATAAATATGGCGTAAGGCCATCTAAAAACGATAACGGCGGAAGGCTTGGAAGATAAGTGAGTCCATCAACTCCAACGGCATCACTGAGTATAGAACCACGACCTAAGGCACCTTACTCGTCGTCTGAAAAATCTGCAACATGAAACGTTGCAGCCCGAAAATGGGTCAGCACATGGAATATGCTGGCAAGGTAACACATAGAGAGTAATGAACAGAATAATGCTATACTACATGCATATTTGGCTGGTGGAAAGCACTATGGTTACAGTTTTGCGAAAAGCCAATTTTTCCCTACTACAAAGGAATAAATTTTATTTACTATCTTGGTGGTTGTTAAACATTGAGAATGGGTGACACCATCTCAATCCCAATTAAGTTGCAACATTAATCCCAACAAAATTAATTAAAGTAACATGATGAGATTCACATGATAATCCAAGTACTAGATACTCAAGTTGTCCATAACCGGGGACACGGCTAACCATGATTAGTTTATACACTCTGCAGAGGTTGGCGCACTTTTCCCCACAAGACTCGATCTCCTCCGTTGGGATTCTCGCACTGCATGATGTTTGAGAAACGGATGACCGAGACATAGTCTTTCAGAAGCGTTTGCACCTTACGATCGGGTAGACAGTACCACCTACAACCCCTACATCTGCTAGTCTACCACTGTAAGAGTTCACACAACTTAATCAACTATGCTAGAGCCCATAATAGCTTGTGGCTGCACACGGAAGTTTCTAGCATGAATAATCTCATGATCCCTTTGAGCCTGGGTGGCGGTCCATAAAAAAACAGGCAATCGCTGGAATACCCAGGTGCCTCAATCCACCCAGATGTGTGTTTAAGTAGCCACCTTAAATTGAACCTTTAATTAACAATCTCACATCTGTCATGGATACACTCACCCAATCCACGTCATCTAGCATAGCATAGCAATATAAGCAAACGTAGAAGTAAGTCCCAACGGTTTGGTAATAAACAGGGCAATAGGTTCTACCTGATCAGCTACTTCCAAACCCACAATTTAATAAGATCCTAATCATGCAATTGTTTGAGGATTGATCTAATGCAATAAAACTGGGTATGAAAAGAGGTATGATCAAGGTGTTACTTGCCTTGCTGATGATCCGTGAAACCTAGGGATTCGAAGTAGCAAGCGGCGCACTCCGGGTACTCTATCACAAACAAACAAGCATACAATAAGTACTCGTCTAATGCACAGGTAAAACTCAAATAAGAGATCTAACCAGAAAGTTCAACTTAAGAACTCAGGTTTGCAAAAAGAATCAAATCAAACGAAGCAACGAAAATCAAACGGCGAAAGAAACAAGCTTCGTTTACTAATCTGGACCTAAGTCAAATTTTACAGTAGCAAAAACTTGTTGGAGTTCGTTAAACAGAAAGAGGGTTTCGAGACGAAACTCTAGGCGCTTGAATCGCCTGATTTCGATAAACGAGCGAAAAGTTATACTAGAACGAAAAACAAATCGGAAATCGTGATCAGAAATAATCGCGAAAAATCCGAGAAAAAGAAAAACGGACGAACAGGCTAACGAACGAACGTTCGCTGTCTTAAAAAAAACAAAATCGGTTCGTTAAAACGAACGTACAGACGAACGTCCGCTAAATTAACGAAACCAAAAAAACAGATCTAGGTTTTTTTAACAAAACCGAACGAAAAACCGGCGGAAAAACCGTACGGTTTTCTCGAGGAAATAATAAACGGACTCTAAAAATCCCAAAATAAATTTTCCCCGACTTATAAATCAAGCCAGACAATATGAACATTTATTTGGGGCCTAAATGCAATTTTGAAAAACGCGTATTTTTCCTTAATTCAAATAAAATAGCGAAAAACTCCAAAATAAAATCTTATTTGATTTTTTTATTAAATCCTCAATATTCCTTTATTTAGGGAAAGTCATTTTATTCCCTCTCTCTTATTTTTAAAATTGGAATAATTGATGATAAAATAAATAAAATCAAATGATCCTATTTTCAAAATTCGAGAAAACTCAAATATGAAAATAACGAAATCCCCAACTCTCTCCGTGGGTCCTTGAGTTGCGTAGAATTTCTAGGATCAAAATCAAAATCCAAATAAAATATGATATGAAATGATGCTCTAATGTATAACATTCCAAATTGAAAATTCGGGATGTTACAACCCCGTAGCTGATAACTTATCTAGGTTAGAAAATATTCTTGATGACCCACTGCCTATTGATGATAGCTTCCCTGATGAAGAACTAGCATCAATAAATGTTTCTCAAAATACTCCTTGGTATGCTGACTATGCTAATTATATTGTTGCTAAATATATACCACCTAGTTTCACATGCCAACAAAAGAAAAAAAATTCTTCTATGATTTAAGACATTACTTTTGGGATGACCCACATCTTTATAAAGAAGGAGTAGATGTTATTTAGACTTGTGTACCTGAGCATGAACAGGAACAAATCCTACTGAAATGTCACTCTGAAGCTTATGGATGGCATCATGCGGGAGATAGAACTGCTCATAAGGTATTGCAATCTGGTTTTTATTGGCCTACTCTCTTCAAGGATGCCCGTAAGTTTGTTTTATCTTGTGATGAATGTCAACGAATGGGTAATATCGGTAAGCGTCAAGAAATGCCTATGAATTATTCACTTGCTGTTGAACCATTTGATGTTTGGAGTTTCGATTATATGGGACCTTTTCCATCCTCTAATCGGTATAGTCACATTTTGGTTGCTGTTGATTATGTTACTAAGTGGGTAGAAGCTATTCCAACTAGTAGTGATGATCATAACACTTCCATTAAAAATGCTTAAAGAAGTTATTTTCCCGAGGTTTGGAGTCCCTAGATATTTAATGACTGATGGTGGTTCATACTTTATTCATGGTGCTTTCCATAAAATGCTTGCCAAATATGATGTTAACCATAGAATTGCATCACCCTATCACCCTCAATCTAGTGGTCAAGTTGAACTTAGCAATAGAGAAATAAAGTTAATACTACAAAAAACTGTTAATAGGTCCCGAAAGAATTGGTCTAAGAAATTACATGATGCACTTTGGGCTTACAAAACATCATATAAAAATCCTATGGGTATGTCCCCCTACAAAATGGTTTATGGAAAAGCTTGTCATTTGCCTCTAGAGTTAGAACATAAAGCATATTGGGAAATTAGAACTCAACTATGATTTCAAACTTGTCGGTGAAAAGAGGTTATCCGATATTAGCTCTTTAGATGAATGGAGAACCCAAGCCTATGAAAATGCCAAACTGTTTAAAGAAAAAGTTAAAAGATGGCATGCCAAAAGAATTCAAAAGCGGGAATTCAAAGTGGGTGAATATGTTCTTTTATACAACTCTCGTTTCAGATTCTTTGCAGGAAAACTTCTCTCTAAATGGGAAGGACCATATATTATCGAGGAGGTTTACCGCTCTGGAGCTATCAAGATTAATAATGCCAAAGGTACTAACCCAAAGGTGGTCAATGGTCAAAGAACTAAACACTATATCTCAGGTACGCCTATTAATGTTGAAAGCAATATTATCCAAACCATGACACTGGAGGAACATATACGGGAAACCTTCCCGAACACTCCAGAATAACCGAAAAAGAGGAGGTACGTGATACAGTAAGTAAACGGACTCCGAAAAATCCGCAAAAATATTTTCTGTCAGTTTTGGAATATTACAAAAAATAGGAAAATAAGAAACAACCAGGAAGGCAACCCTAGTGGGCATAAGACACCAGGCGTGTCCAGGTGGGTTGTGCCACCCCAGTTACCTTCCGGACTCCGTTTTTCTCCCGTTTGCTTGTTCCCCAAGATAAAAAAATCGGTATATACCCCCCGAACGCATTAACCTCCATATCGCGGAGAAATCTTCTGTTATTATTTCTCGTTGTTTTATGACAGATCTAGATCGCCATGGCCGCCTCAAGCTCCTCGAAGGACAAGTTCCTCGAGAACATCATCAACCCGTATTTGCGGGAGGTGAAGCAGCACCCTCAAGCCATCGAGATGCGTGAGGGGGTGCTCCATATCAGGGATGTCCAGGGGCCCAAGAGGACGGGAACCGTGGAGGCCAGGCTCGAAGCCATGGAGCAGGAGGTCTTCAATTGCAAGGGGATGGTGGAGCGCGGACTCAATGCCAATCACCTCATGATTACGGAATTCACCCATGGTCTCAAGGTGGATGGCCGGTCCATGAAAGGCGTCGTCTTCACCTTCAACGAATAAATCAACTTTCTGCAAAGCCAAATCTATGATCTCCAAAACCAAGTCTTTGAATATGAGGCAAGGTTTAAAGGTATGAGTTTGGCTGCCATTTGCAGGACTCGCGAGACTCGTTCTTCCTCTTACGATGGTGAGCCACTGGCATGGAAACTGGGGGATAAGCTCGCTACTACCTCATCATCACCACCTCCTCCTTCATCTCCAAAGGAGACTTGAGTTCATGGTATGGGCATTCCCCTTGGCTTGTGCCAAGCTTGGGGGAGGTGCCCTGGTATCGTATCACCACCACTACCTTTGCCTTTATTTATCTTAGTTCGATCCTTAGTTATCTTTTGAATTAGTTGAATAAAAGTTTAGTTCAAATCCTTTCTCTTTGAGTGTTTCTTAGTGATCTATCTATCTATCTATCTATGTAAACATGTGTGATATATATTATAAAGATTATTTTAAGTTTTGCTTTCTTTGCTTTATGTTTCAATAAAAATAAAAGGAAATAATAAAAGATCGTATGCTGATATTATGGTAAGTAATGACGTCACATAAATAAAAGTATAAGTGGTAAAATTTATTGGAGATTGACAAACATAGCATTGGTCAATGATGCAATTCATGAAAGAATTAATAAGGGAAGAGAAGATTCACATGCAAATACACTATGATGGACATCTTTTATGATTGTGAGCCCCCATTAAATAATTTGTGTCAAATTTGTTGACGTTGGACAAGGAAGACAACATAACGATTTATGTTTTTTCATATTCACATAGAAGTCATATTGTCATAGATCGTTCAACATGTGGTGCTTGCTCAATATCTTTGCTAGCCAAAAACTCTCCACTAGAGATACTACTTGTGCATCGAAAAACCCTTAACCCAAAATCTTATTTTGAGAGTCTACCATACCTACCTATGGATTGAGTAAGATCCTTCAAGTAAGTTATCAACAGTGCATTAAGGAAATAAAAATTGCTTCTAATTGTGTTGGACCAATTAGTGTAAGAGAAAACTGAGCGTTGTACGAACTTGTGATGGAAAATAATAAAAGCGACAGACTGCATAATAAAGGTTGCCATCATAAGGGGCAATATAACGTTATGTTATTTTGCATTAAGGGATTTGGCATACAAACAAATAAGCGCATGACAACCTCTGCTTCACTCTGCGAAGGGCCTATCTTTTACGTTTATGCATTTACTTTTATGTCAGAGTCAAAGTATTATTCCCTATTCCTTTTTATTTTTTATTTTTGCAAGCATCATGTGGTGAGGAAAGATCTAGGCACATATATCCAGTTGGATATGGGTGGGCACGAGTTATTATTGTTGACATCACCCTTGAGGTGAATATGTTGGGAGGCGAAACTATAAGCCCTATCTTTCTATGTGTCTGGCTGAAACTTTTTGTTCATGGGTGTTGTGAGTGTTACCAATCATAAAAGGTTAAGTGATGGTTGAGTATGTGAACTTGCCTAAAAGTCTCCGACACGTGACTCTTCCGGAAAATATGATGAATTGTAGTTGCAAAGTTGACTGAGAACATAGTTTGTTGGTTTTCAATAAGGTTTATGGTTTATACTTCAATGTTGTGATGAATTGTTACTTGTTCATGAGAATTTATATGATAAAGTTATGTGATAAAGCTTTATGTTAAAGTTTGTTGCTGTCATAATAATAAGCATGATGCTTCTATGTCCGTATTTTGTTTTTATCGACACCTCTCTCTCTCTAAGCATGTGGACATGTTTTTCGATTTTGGTTTTTCACTTCAGGGCAAGTGAGGTCTAAGCTTGCGGGAGTTGATCCGTCCATTTTGCATCATGTTTTCCTACTGTTTATTGCTATGGTTATATTTTATCTTAATACTTTTCTCATAGTTGCGGATGCTTGCGAGGGGGTTAATCATAAGTAGGAAGTTTGTTCAAGTAAGAACAACACCTAAGCACCGATCCACCCACATATCAAATTATCAAAGTAGCGTACACGAATCAAGCAAACATGATGAAAGTGACATGGTGAAATTTCCGTGTACCCTCAAGAATACTTTGCTTATCATTAGAGACAGTTTTGGCCTGTCCTTTGCCACAAAAGGATTGGGCTACCTTGCTGCAGCATATTTACCATTACTGTTACTTGCTCGTTACAAATTATGTTGCTATCAAACAACCTGTTACCCACAATTTCAGTGCTTGCAGAAAATACCTTGCTGAAAACCACAAGTCATTCCTTCTGCTCCTCGTTGGGTTCGACACTCTTACTTATCGAAAGGACTATGATTGATCCCCTATACTTGTGGGTCATCATTCACTTATATTATTTTGAGAGTCTTATAAATAGTATGGCAATTTGCTTAGGTTATGAATTTAGTCCTAATGATGGGCATCCAAGAGGGATATAATAAAAACTTTCATATAAGAGCATTGAATATATGAGAAGCTTGATTCCTTACATTTGTTTTGAGATATAAAGATGTGATATTAGACTCATGCTAGTGAGTAATTTTGGATTGGTAGAAATACTTGTGTTAAGGTTTGTGATTCTCGTAGCATGCACGTATTGTGAACCATTATGTGATGAAGTCGGAGCATGATTTATTTTCTGATTATCTTCCTTATGAATGGCGGTCGGGGACGAGTGATGGTCTTTTCCTACCAATCTATCCCCCTAGGAGCATGTGCGTAGTACTTTGTTTTGAATACTAATAAATTTTTGCAATAAGTATGTGAGTTCTTTATGACTAATGTTGAGTCCATGGATTATACGCACTCTCACCCTTCCACCATGGCTAGCCTCTCTAGTACCGCGCAACTTTTGCGGGTGCATTAAATCCACCATACACCTTTCCTCAAAATAACCACCATACCTACCTATTATGGCATTTCCATATCCATTCCGAGATATATTGTCATGAAACTTCCACCGTTCCATTTATTATGACACACCATCATTGTCATATTTCTTTGCTTGATCATGTAGTTGGCATAGTATTTCTGGCTTGGCCACCGTTCATATTTTTTAAACATGTCACTCTTGATCATTGCACATCTCGGTACACTGCCAGAGTCATTCATATAGAGTCATATTTTGTTCTAGTATCGAGTTGTAAGTAAATAAAAGTGGCATGATCATCATTATTAAAGCATTGTCCCATGTGAGGAAAGGATGATGGAAGCTATGATTCGCTCACAAGTTGGGATGAGACTCCGGACTTAAAAGATAAAAAGAGGACAAAGAGCCCAAAATAAAAAAAGAGAGGCCAAAGAGCCCAAAAAGAAAAAAAGAAAAAAAATGATGAGAGAAAATAGAGAAGGGACAATGTTACTTTCATTTTTCCACACTTGTGCTTCAAAGTAGCATCATGATCTTCATGATAGATAGTCCCCTATTTTGTCACTTTCATATACTAGTGGGAATTCTTCATTATAGAACTTGGCTTGTATATTCCAATGATGGGCTTCCTCAAATTGCCCTAGGTCTTCGTGAGCAAGCAAGTTGGATGCAGACCCACTTTGTTTCTTTTTGAGCTTACATACACTTATAGCTCTAGTGCATCCGTTGCATGGCAATCCCTGCTCACTTGCATCGATATCAATTGATGGGCATCTCCATAGCCCATTAATTTGCCTAGTTGATGTGAGACTTTCTCCCTTTTTGTCTTCTCCTCACAACCTCCACCATATTCTATTCCACCTATAGTGCTATATCCATGGCTCACGCTCATGTATTTTGAAAAAGCTTGAGAATATTAAAAGTATGAAACAATTGCTTGGCTTTTCATCGGGGTTGTGCATGATGAAATATTTTGTGTGATGAAGATAGAGCATAGCCAGACTATATGATTTTGTAGGGATAAAGAAGACATGATTGCTTTATTAGTATGCTTGAAGTATTATTGTTTTTATGTCAATATTAAACTTTTGTTTTGAATCTTATGGATCTGTACATTCATGCCAGAATAAAGAAGATTACATTGATAAATATGTTAGGTAGCATTCACACTTCATAAATTCTTTCTTTATCATTTACCTACTCGAGGACGAGCAGGAATTAAGCTTGGGGATGCTGATACGTCTCCAACGTATCTATAATTTATGAATTATTAATGCCATGTTTCAAACAATTTTATGTGGTTTTGGTATGATTTGATTAGAACTAACACGGACTGGCGTTGTTTTGAGCAGAACTACCGTGGTGTCGTTTTTTGTGCAGAAATAAAAGTTCTCGGAATGGGCTGAAAATTTACGGTGATTTTTTATGGACCAAAAGAGACCCCCGAAGCACCGGAGCTGGGCCAGGAAGTGACCGAGGAGGCCACAAGCCTGTGGGGCGCGCCCGCCCCCCCTAGGGTGCGCTCCCGAGCTTGTGGGCCCCTCGGGCACTCCCTAGATGTGAGACCGACTCCAAAAATTCCTATAAATATAGAAACCTTTGAAAAGAACCCTAGATCGGAAGTTCCGCCACTGTAAGCCTCTCTAGCCATGAAAAACCAATCGGGAGCCCGTTCCGGCACCCTGGCGGAGGGGAATCATCACCAGAGGCCATCTTCATCATCCTGGCGGTCTCCATAATGAGGAGGGAGTGTTCACCCTCGCGGTTGAGGGTATGTACCAGTAGCTATGTGTTTGATCTCTCTCTCATGTTCTTGATTTGGCACGATCTTGATGTACCGCGAGCTTTGTTACTATAGTTGGATCATATGGTGTTTCTCCCCCTCTCGCTTCTTGTGATGAATTGAGTCTTGCTATTTGAGGTTTTGTTATGTTCGATTGAGTATTGGATTTGAGAACACTTGATGTATGTCTTGTGATGGGATATCTGTGGTGACAATGGGATGTTCTGTTGATTCACTTGATGTATGTTTTGGCACTCAACTCGTGGATTCCCGAGGTGACATTGGGATAATCTATGCATAGGGGTTGATACACGTTTTCGTCCTACGTTCTCCGATAGAAATTTTGGAGTGATTCCATGTTGCACATTGAGGGATTGTTATGTGATACAAATATGTTATCATTGTTGAGAGACTTTGCATTAGTGAAAGTGTGAAACTGTCGGAATAAATGACCACGGGTAGCCTCATCGGTCTCCCATGGTCTTTCGAGACATCGAGGTAAGCAACGCCCCTCAAGCATCAAAGACAAAGTGCCGCCTTCTTGAGGCCTGCTGGTCCAATCGGCCGACTGCCGAAGGCTGGCGGACTCCAGGAGGCAGCCTCGAAGTGGGCCGGCTGCCAGTCATAGCCGCACACGCCTCAGCATCAAGCGCGACCAAGAAGGCTGCCCGCGAGTAGTGGAACGACGGGACGACTATCTGCCGCCTCCTCCTCCGCACAGGGAGAGGCGCGCCCTCCCGCCGCCTGTAGAGCACCCGACACTTGGTGACTGGCTGGGCCGCGGGAAGGAGTCGGAGAGAATGACGCGTGCCACCGGATCGACCGCCTTGCTCGATCCCATGTGCTAGAAGAAGAAGATGCAATGGGCCCGCCTTGTTTCGGCCCCTGCATCCGTGACGAGCCCTCCCCAAAGGGTTTTCACTCCCACGAGACACGCCCAAGTACAACGGCTCCGTGAAGCCGGAGGATTGGTTGGTTGACTACTCCACTGCAGTCAGCATAGCAAATGGCAACAAGCGCGTTGCCGTAAAGTAAGTTCCGCTCATGCTCCAGGGCACGGCCCGACATGGCTGAATAGCCTGAAGCCCCGCAACATCAACAGCTGGGTAGATTTCACTGAGGTCTTCGCCCGCAACTTCACCAACACCTACAAGCGGCCGCCCAAGCCCCGGCAGCTCTCGCAGTGCGTTCAAGGCCCTGATGAGTCCACTCGCGACTACCTGACGCGGTGGGCTGAACGTTGCAACTCCTGCAAAGGGGTGCACGAGGTGCAGGCCATAGAGAACTTCCCCGTCCGGTGCCGAGAAGGCACCCTCCTCAAGCACCGACTCCTCTGCGACGAGCCGGCTACACTCGACGAGCTGTTGATCATAGCGGACAAGTACGCCCCTTCCGACTCCTCCATGAAGTCAGAGCTTCAAGTGGACGCCTCTGGGAAGGTGCTCCCTTCGGCTCCCAGAACACCGACTGGCGACTCCAGTCAGCGCCAGCAACAAAACGACAACAAGCGCAAAGCCCCGGTGCTGGCTTCCACCAGCCGGCAGGTGGCAACAGTCGAAGACCAGCAGCCAGAGGGGCAACCCTTACCCAATGTGAGAAGGGCGGCAAGTCGGCTTGTCTGCCCGCCTTTTCCTATGAGCAAACCCTCGATGCCCCTTGTAAGTTCCAAAGCGGCACGAAGCCATCCAATCACACCACCCGGAAGTGCCACTGGCTCACCCGAATATCCAAGGGCGAAGGACTGATGCCTCCTCCACCTGCTGGCCAGCCGGCCCCGCCTCCTCAGCAGCCGGCGGCTCATCCAGCAGTCGGCGCCATCCAAGATGAATTCCCCGAAGAGCATGGAGCTTACGTTGTCTTCACCAGCCAGGCTGATGACAGGCGCAGTCGGCGCCAGCAACACCAAGAAGTCAACGCTGTCACCTCTGAAGTCCCAGAGTACATGCAATGGTTCGAGAAGCCCATTAGCTGGAGCCGAGCCAACCAACCGGAGGTTATGCCTTCTCCGGGTCCCTATGCCCTGGTATTGGATGCCACCTTTGCAACAGAGAGGTGAGCTGTTTGTTTCTCCAGAGTCCTGATAGATGGCGGCAGCAACATCAACATCCTTTACCGCGATACCATGGAGAAGTTGAGCATCAAAGCGAAGCAGCTCCAGCCCAGTTGGATTGTCTTCCACGGCATTGTGCCCGGCCTTTCCTGCTCACCAATCGGCAAGATCAAGATAGATGTCCTCTTCGGGGACAAGAACCATTTTCGTCGTGATGCAATTTGGTTTGAGGTGGTAGACCTGGAGAGCCCTTATCATGCACTGCTTGGCCGACCTGCTCTGGCCAAGTTCATGGCAGTACCACATTATGCATACCTCAAGATGAAGATGCCAGGAACCAAGGGCATTATCACTATAGCTGGAGACTATAAGAAGTCAGCTGACTGTGCTGCAGCCAGCAGCCGGCTGGCCGAGTCCCTGGTAATCGCTGCTGAAAAGAAGCTCCTGGACCGGGTGGTGGCCATGGCCATCAAGTAGCCGGACCTGTCACCAGAACCCAAAGAGTCAGAGACCCAGGGCTCCTTCCAGCCAGCCAAAGAAACAAAGAAGATTCCATTGGACCCTGAGCACCCTGAGAGGCACGCTGTCATAGGTGCTAACCTGGACAGCAAATAGGAAAGCGAGCTCATCGATTTCCTCCATGAGAATCGGGATATCTTTGCATGGTCTCCAAAAGACATGCCGGGTGTTCTGACAGATTTCACTGAGCACAAGCTACATCTCAGAGCAGATGCCAAACCTGTCAGACAGCCCCTCCGCCGACTGTCGGAGGAAAAGAGAAGAATCGTTGGAGAAGAGATCGCCCGCCTGTTGGCAGCCGGCTTCATCATGGAAGTTTTCTTCCTAGAATGGCTTGCCAACCCAGTCCTTGTACTGAAGAAGAATAACAAGTGGCGCATGTGCATAGATTACACCAGTCTCAACAAAGCCTGCCCCAAGGATCCGTTCGCATTGCCCCGGATTGACCAAGTGATAGACTCCACAGCCGGATCCGAGCTTTTGAGTTTCTTGGATGCCTACTCAGGGTATCACCAGATCAAGCTGAACCCGGCCGACCGCCTTCAGACCGCCTTCATCACACCATTCGGAGCCTTCTGCTACCTGACCATGACATTCAGCTTGAGAAATGCCGGTGCCACTTTTCAGCGTTGCATGCAGAAGTGCCTCCTCAAGCAGCTCGGCAGAAATGCCCACATCTATGTAGACGATATTGTGGTGAAGACGGAGAAGCGCGGGACCCTCTTATAAGATCTCAAGGAAACCTTTGAAAATCTACGCCGATTTCAAATCAAGCTCAACCCGGAGAAGTGTGTGTTCGGAGTACCAGCCGGCCAGCTCCTTGGCTTCCTGGTTTCAGAACGCGGCATTGAGTGCAACCCTGTCAAGATCAAGGCCATTGAGAGGATCGAGATACCCACCCGACTGCGAGACGTCCAGAAGTTTACTAGCAGCTTGGCATCCATCAGCCGCTTCATCAGTCGGCTGGGTGAGAAGGCTCTTCCACTATACCAGCTCATGAAGAAGACCACTCATTTCGAGTGGAATGACAAGGCGGATGAAGCTTTTCTCCAGTTGAAGAAGATGTTGACCACGTCGCCTGTTCTGGCCGCTCCGGCTGCTAAGGAGCCCAGGCTCCTCTATGTCACTGCCACCAGTCGGGTGGTCAGCACAGTCGTGGTGGTGGAATGCAAGGAAGACGGCAAAGCACTGCCGGTCCAGAGGCCTGTGTATTACTTAAGCGAGGTGATGTCAGCCTCAAAGCAGAACTACCCCCATTACCAGAAGATGTGCTACGACGTGCACTTTGCCGCCAAGAAGCTGAAGCCATACTTTCAAGAGCACCCACTCACTGTTGTTTGCACCGCTCCGCTTGCTGAGATCATCGGAAGCCGAGATGCATCTTGCCGAGTGGCCAAGTGGGCCATCGAGTTGGCCCCCTACACCATCTTCTACCAACCACACACCGCCATCAAGTTCCAAGCACTGGCTGACTTCCTCGTTGATTTGGCCGAGATCCAGTACTTGCCGCCAACTCCAGACTCTACTCATTGGCAGATGCACTTCGATGGCTCGAAGATGCGCACCGGTTTGGGAGCCGGCATCGTCCTTACCTCTCCCAAAGGCGGCAAGCTCAAATACACATTGAAAATCCAAATTGCCGCCTCCAACAACGTGGCCGAGTATGAGGCGCACGTACACGGGCTCCGGCTAGCCAAAGAACTCGGCATCCGCCGGATCCTATGCTACGGCGACTCAGACTTGGTGGTCCAACAGTCGGCTGGCGACTAGGATGCCAAGGATGCAAACATGGCGAGCTACCGCTTCCTCGTCCAGCAGCTCAGCGGATACCTTGAAGTGTGTGAGTTCCTTCATGTACCACGAAATGACAACGAGCAAGCAGATGCCCTGGCACGAATCGGCTCCACCCAACAAGCCATACCAGCCGGCGTATCCCTTCAGCGCCTCCTCAAGCCGTCTATCAAGCCCTCGCCAGAATCAGACTCCATCTTCGTGCGGTTGCCCCTGGAACAGTCGGATCTGACTTAGGGACCTCAGCAGTCAGCCCAGGGACTTTGGCAGGCGGCTCGGGGACTGCTGCACTTGCACCCGGCCCGGAGACTTCAGAACCCGGCCCGGGGACTTCAGAACCCGGCCCGGGGACTGCAATAGTTGGCCCGGGGACTTCAGTGAAGGAAATATGCCCTAGAGGCAATAATAAAGTTGTTATTTATATTTCCTTACATGATAAATGTTTATTATTCATGCTAGAATTGTATTAACCGGAAACTTAGTACATGTGTGAATACATAGACAAACAGAGTGTCACTAGTATGCCTCTACTTGACTAGCTCGTTGAATCAAAGATGGTTAAGTTTCCTAGCCATCGACATGAGTTGTCATTTGATTAAGGGATCACATCATTAGAGAATGATGTTATTGACTTGATCCATTCCGTTAGCTTAGCACTTGATCGTTTAGTATGTTGCTATTGCTTTCTTCATGACTTATACATGTTCATATGACTATGAGATTATGCAACTCCCGAATACTGGAGGAACACTTTGTGTGCTACCAAACGTCACAACGTAATTGGGTGATTATAAAGGTGCTCTACAGGTGTCTCCGATAGTGTATGTTGAGTTGGCATAGATCGAGATTAGGATTTGTCACTCCGATTGTCGGAGAGGTATCTCTGGGCCCTCTCGGTAATGCACATCACTATAAGCCTTGGAAGCAATGTGACTAATGAGTTAGTTGCGGGATGATGCATTACGGAATGAGTAAAGAGACTTGCCGGTAACAAGATTGAACTAGGTATGGTGATACCGACGATCGAATCTCGGGCAAGTAACATACCGATGACAAAGGGAACAACGTATATTGTTATGCGGTTTGACCGATAAAGATCTTCGTAGAATATTTGGGAGCCAATATGAACATCCAGGTTCCGCTATTGCTTATTGACCGGAGACGTGTCTCGGTCATGTCTACATAGTTCTCGAACCCGTAGGGTCCGCACGCTTAACGGTCGGTGACGATCGGTATTATGAGTTTATGTGTTTTGATGTACCGAAGATAGTTCGGAGTCCCGGATGTGATCACGGACATGACGAGTAGTCTCAAAATGGTCGAGACATAAATATTTATATATTGGACGGCTATATTTGGACACCGGAAGTGTTCCGGGTGATTTCGGAGAAAACCGGAGTGTCGGAGGGTTACCGGAACCCCCCGGGAGAAATAATGGGCCACATGGGCCTTAGTGGAGAGAGAGAGCCGGCCAGGGCAGGCCGCGCGCCCCCTCCCCGTCTGGTCCGAATTGGATTAGGGAGGGGGGCGGCGCCCCCCTTTCCTTCTCCCTCTCCTCCTTCCTTCCCCCTCCTAGTAGGAGTAGGAAAGGGGAGTCCTACTCCTAATAGGAGGAGGACTCCTCGTCTCCTGGCGCGCTGCTACCTCTTGAGCACTGCGTTGGTTTTCCCTTGAAGAGGAAAGGGTCATGCAGTAAAGTAGCGTAAGTATTTCCCTCAGTTTTTTAGAACCAAGGTTTCTATCCAGTAGGAGACCACGCTCGAGTCCCACGCACCTACACAAACAAATAAGAACCTCACAACCAACACGATAAAGGGGTTGTCAATCCCTTCACGGTCACTTACAAGAGTGAGATCTGATAGAGATGATAAGATCATTTGTTTTCACATTTGGGTTTTCTCAAATTTTGAAAATAGGATCATTTCTTTTACTTATTTTTCTCTCCGAAAATATTTCATATCAAAATATATGAGAGGGGATAAAATGACTTCTCCACAAATAATGAAATGTTGGAGGAAAAATATTAAAAGCAAATATTTGATTTTATTTGGATTTTATTTGATTTTATTCGAATTAGGAAACATACGCGTTTTTCAAAATTGCATTTTAGGCCGAAATAAATGTTCATCTTGTTCGTCTTATTTTTAGAGGACGGGGAAAATTTATTTTGGGATTTTTGGAGTCCGTTTAGTATTTCTTTTCTTACTTTTTCTGCAGGTCCGAATTATTTTGTTTTTTTAAAGTCAACCGCCTTACGGGCCGTGTTCGCCCGGACACCTCAGCCCGGCCGGCCTTTAAAGCCGCGGCCCGAGCCCCGCCTCAGCCCAAGTCGCCGCCGCCCCGAAACCCTAGCCGCCGCCGCCCGCTGCCCGACCCGCCACCCGCCGGAGGCCCGCCGCCGTCCGCCGCCGCCCGACGCCGCCACCCGCCGGAGCCACTCGCCGCCGCCACCGTCACGCGAACCGAGGTAGCCGCCGGTTTTTCTCGAAAAACCGTTGGGTTTTATTTCGAAACCGAGATGCGTTTTTTTATATTAGATCAGTTTATTTTTTTCGGTTTAGTTAAATAGCGAACGCCCGTTCGTTCGTTTTAACGAACGGTTTTCGTTTTTTTACAGACAGCGAACGTTCGATCGTTAGCCTGTTCGTCAGTTTTTCTTTTTCTCGGATTTTCCGTGATTTTTCCTGATCGCGATTTCCGATCTGTTTTTCGTTTTAGTATAACTTTTCGCTCGTTTATTGGAATCAGGCGATTCAAGCGCCTAGAGTTTCGTCTCAGAATTCTCTTTCTGTTTAAGCAACTCAAACAAGTTTTTGCTAATGTAAAATTTGACTTAGATCCAGATTAGTAAACGAAGCTTGTTTCTTTCGCCGTTTGACCTTCATTGCTTCGTTTGAATTGATTCTTTTTGCAAACCGGAGTTCTTAAGTTGAACTTTTTGGTTAGATCTCTTATTTTGAGTTTTATTCCGTGCACCCTTGCTTGATTGCTTATGTATGTATTGTTTGTTTGCGATAGAGTACCCGGAGTGCGAAGCGTGCTACTACGAGTCTCTAAGTTTCACGGATCATCAGCAAGGCAAGTAACACTTTGATCATACTTTTCATCACCCAGTTTTATTGCATTAGATCAATCCTCAAACAGTTGCATGATTAGGATCTGATTAATATGAGGGTTTTGGGAAGTAGATGAGGTAGTACCTATTGTCCTATTTACTATCAAACCTTTGGGAGTTACTTCTACGTTTGCTTATATTGCTATGCTATGCTCGTAGACGTGGATTGGGTTTGAGTGAATTCTTCATGACAAATGTGAGATTATTAATTTATGGTTCAACTTAAGGTGGCTACTTTAATTTACATCTGGGTGGATTGAGGCACCTGGAGAAACCAGTGTTGCCTGTATTTTTGGATATCCAGGAGTACCCGTGTGATCATCCTATGGACCGCCACCCAGACTCAAAGGGATCATGAGATTATTCATGCTAGAAACTTCCATGTGCAGCCACAAGCTATTATGGGCTCTAGCATAGTTGAGTAGGTTACATGACCTCTTGTAGAGGTGGGCTAGCAGATGTAGGGGAAAGTAGGTGTAACTGTCCACCCGGAGTAAAGAGTAGTGTTTCTAAAAGACTGTGTCTCGGTCATCCGTTTCTCAAACACCATGTAGTGCGAGAAATCAAACGGAGGCGATCGAGTCTTATGGGGAGAAGTGCACAAACCTCTGCAGAGTGTACAAACTAATCATGATTAGCCGTGTCCCCGGTTATGGACATCTTGAGTATCTAGTTCTTGATTATCATGTGAATCTCATCATCATGTTACTTAATTTAATTTGATTGGGTTAATCATGTTCTTAATTGGGATTGAGTTGGAGGTACCTTCTCAATGTTTAACAACCACCATGATAGTTAAGTAAAATTTATTCCTTTGTGGTAGGGAAAATTGGCTTTTCGCAAAACTGTAACCATAGAGCTTTCCACCAGCCAAATATGCATGTAGTGATAGCATTATTCTGTTCATTACTCTCTATGTGTTACTTTGCCAGCATATTCCATGTGCTGACCCGTTTTCGGGCTGCCACGTATCATGTTGCAGACTTTTCAGACGACGAGTAAGGAACCTTAGGTCGTGGTCTTATACTCAGTGATGCCATTGGAGTTGATGGACTCACTTTGTCTTCCAAGCCTTCCGCTGTTATCGTATTTTAGATGGCCTTAAGCCATCTTTATTGTATTGAGTTCTCTTGAGCTATTTGATGTAATAAGTGTGTGATTGCTACTCTGTTATAAATCCTTCAAAGTACTGTGCGTGTCAGCATTACCGATATAGGGATGACACTGATGCACAGAGACTAGACTGTTTGAGGTCTGGTCGCTACATTGGTATGTCTTGACTTGTGCGTAGACTCCCCGGAAACAGCGCCAGAAATCCTTCTTGCTACCTCTTGAGCACTCCGTTGGTTTTCCCTTGAAGAGGAAAGGGTGATGCAGTAAAGTAGCCTAAGTATTTCCCTCGGTTTTTGAGAACCAAGGTATCAATCCAGTATGAGACCACGGTCGAGTCCCACGCACCTACACAAACAAATAAGAACCTTGCAACCAACGCGATAAAGGGGTTGTCAATCCCTTCAGGGTCACTTACGAGAGTGAGATCTGATAGAGATGATAAGATAATATTTTTGGTATTTTTATGGTAAAGAATAAAAGTAAAGAAAGCAAAATAAACGGCGCAAGAAATAGCTTGTTGTTGGGAGATTAATGTGATGGAAAATAGACCCGGGGGCCATAGGTTTCACTAGTGGCTTCCCTCAAGATAGCATAAGTATTACGGTTGGTAAATGAATTACTGTCGAGCAATTGATAGAATTGAGCATAGTTATGAGAATATCTAGGTATGATCATGTATATAGGCATCACGTCCGTGACAAGTAGACCGACTCCTGCCTGCATCTACTACTATAACTCCACACATCGACCGCTATCCAGCATGCATCTAGAGTATTAAGTTCATTGATACGTCTCCGTCGTATCTACTTTTCCAAACACTTTCGCCCTTGTTTTGGACTCTAACTCGCATGATTTGATTGGAACTAACCCGGACTGACGCTGTTTTCAGCAGACTTTCCATGGTGTTATTTATGTGCAGAAACAAAAGTTCTCGGAATGACCTGAAACTCCACGGAACGTCTATTTTGAAATAATAAAAAAATCCTTGCAAAAGATGAAGACCAGGGGGCCCACACCCTAGCCACGAGGGTGGGGGGCGCGCCCCCCTACCTCGTGGGCCCCTGGAGCTCCTCCAACTTCAACTCCAACTCTATATATTTGCTTTCGGGGAGAAAAAAATCAAGGAGAAGGATTCATCGCATTTTACGATACGGAGCCGCCGCCAAGCCCTAAAACCTCTCGGGAGGGCTGATCTGGAGTCCGTTCAGGGCTCCGGAGAGGGGGATTCGTTGCCATCCTCATCATCAACCATCCTCCATCACCAATTTCATGATGCTCACCGCCGTGCGTGAGTAATTCCATCGTAGGCTTGCTGGACGGTGATGGGTTGGATGAGATCTATCATGTAATCGAGTTAGTTTTGTTAGGGTTTGATCCCTAGTATCCACTATGTTCTGAGATTGATGTTGCTATGACTTTGCTATGCTTAATGCTTGTCACTAGGGCCCGAGTGCCATGATTTCAGATCTGAACCTATTATGTTTTCATGAATATATGTGAGTTCTTGATCCTATCTTGCAAGTCTATAGTCACCTACTATGTGTTATGATCCGGCAACCCCGAAGTGACAATAATCGGGACCACTCCCGGTGATGACCATAGTTTGAGGAGTTCATGTATTCACTATGTGCTAATGCTTTGTTCCGGTACTCTATTAAAAGGAGGCCTTAATATCCCTTAGTTTCCATTAGGACCCCGCTGCCACGGGAGGGTAGGACAAAAGATGTCATGCAAGTTCTTTTCCATAAGCACGTATGACTATATTCGGAATACATGCCTACATTACATTGATGAATTGGAGCTAGTTCTGTGTCACCCTATGTTATGATTGTTACATGATGAACCGCATCCGGCATAATTCTCCATCACCGATCCAATGCCTACGAGCTTTTCACATATTGTTCTTCGCTTATTTACTTTTCCGTTGCTACTGTTACAATCACTACAAAACACCAAAAATATTACTTTTGCTACCGTTACTTTTGTTACCGTTACCACTACTATCATATTACTTTGCTACTAAATACTTTGCTGCAGATACTAAGTTATCCAGGTGTGGTTGAATTGACAACTCAACTGCTAATACTTGAGAATATTCTTTGGCTCCCCTTGTGTCGAATCAATAAATTTGGGTTGAATACTCTACCCTCGAAAACTGTTGCGATCCCCTATACTTGTGGGTTATCAAGACTATTTTCTGGCGCCGTTGCCGGGGAGCATAGCTCTATTCTTTGAGTCACTTGGGATTTATATCTGCTGGTCACTATGAAGAACTTGAAAGACGCTAAGACAACAATTTATCCCTCAACTACGAGGGGAGGTAAGGAACTGCCATCTAGCTCTGCACTTGATTCACCTTCTGTTTTGAGTAAGCTTGCGACACCTAAACCTGCTTCTGCTATTCGTTCTGATATGTCGCATGTTATTGATGATGCCACTTCTGCTATGCATGATACTTATGATGAAACTACTTCTATGCTTGATACTACTGTGCCACTTGGTGAATTTCTTGATGAACAAATTGCTAGGGTTAGAGAGAAAGAAATTATTGAAACTGATTATATTGATGAAAGTGATGATGAAGACTTGCCTGTTATTCCTGAGGGTTATGTTTTTGATAAAGAAGCTACTTTAGCTATTTTAGCTTGCAAAGATAGATATGAACTCAAGAGGTTATTAGCTAAATGGAAGCAGCAATCTCTTAATGATAGAATGAAACCTGACCCTGCTTTTGCTACTTCACCTATCTGTGTTACTGATAAGGATTATGAATTCTCTGTTGATCCTGATATAATTACTTTGGTTGAATCTGATCCTTTTCATGGCTATGAATCTGAAACTGTTGTGGCACATCTTACTAAATTAAATGATATAGCCACCCTGTTCACTAATGATGAGAGATCTCGCTACTTTATATCCTTAAAATATTTCCGTTCTCATTAAAGGGTGATGCTAAGATATGGTTTAATTCTCTTGATCCTGGTTGTGTGCGTAGTCCCCAGGATATGATTTACTACTTCTCTGCTAAATATTTCCCAGCTCATAAGAAACAAGCTGCTTTGATGGAAATATACAATTTTGTGCAAATTGAAGAAGAGAGTCTCCCACAAGCTTGGGGGAGGCTTCTCAAGTTACTTAATGCTTTGCCTGATCATCCTCTTAAGAAAAATGAAATACTTGATATCTTTTATAATGGACTAACCGATGCTTCCAGAGATTACCTGGATAGTTGTGCTGGTTCTGTTTTCAGGGAAAGAACACCGGATGAAGCTGAAATTCTATTGAATAATATGTTGACAAATGAAAATAATTGGACACTTCCTGAGCCAGCTCCTGAGCCAATTCCTGAGCCTATTCCTAAACCAACTCCGAAGAAGAGAGGTGTTCTATTTCTCAGTCCTGAAGATATGCAAGAGGCAAAGAAATCTATGAAAGAAAAAGGTATAAAAGCTGAAGATGTTAAGAATTTACCTCCTATTGAAGAAATACATGGTCTTAATTTACCGCCTGTTGAAGAAACATATGATCCTAATCCATTACCTATTGAAGAAACTCATGGTCTTGATAACCCGACACAGGTAGTAAAGGTAAATTCTCTCTATAGATATGATAAAGCTGAAATCCCTCCTACTAAATTGCTAGCCAATGCTTGGATGAGTTTGATAACTTTATGGTTAAGCAAGAAGATTTCAATGCTTATTTTGGTAGACAATTAAAACAAAATGCTTATATGATTGAACACTTGGGTGATTATATGGCTAATGTTAGAGGTGAACTTAAACTCATTAGCAAACATGCTTCTATGGTTACCACTCAAGTAGAACAAGTACTTAAGGCTCAAAATGATTTGCTCAATGAAATGAATAGTAAGAAAAATGATTATGCTGTTAGAGTGGCTACTAGAACTGGTAAGAATGACTCAGGAACCTTTGTATCCTGAAGGCCACCCTAAGAGATTGAGCAAGATTCCCAGAGAAATAATATTGATGCACCTACTCCTTCTAAAAAGAAGAAAAAGAAAAATGATAGGACTTTGCATGCTTCTAGTGAACCTATTGCTGAACCACCTGAGAATCCAAATGATATATCTATTTCTGATGCTGAAACACAATCTGGTAATGAACATGAACCTAATGAAAATGTTAATGATGATGTTCATGATGATGCTCAACCTAGTAATGATAATGATGTAGAAATTGAACCTGCTGTTGATCTTGATAACCCACAATCAAAGAATCAACGTTATGATAAGAGAGACTTTGTTGCTAGGAAACATGGTAAAGAAAGAGAACCATGGGTTCAGAAACCCATGCCTTTTCCTCCCAAACCATCCAAGAAAAAGGATGATGAGGATTTTGAGCGCTTTGCTGAAATGATTAGACCTATCTTTTTGCGTATGCGATTAACTGATATGCTCAAAATGAATCCTTATGCTAAGTATATGAAAGATATTGTTACAAATAAAAGAAAGATACCGGAAGCTGAAATTTCCACCATGCTTGCTAATTATACTTTTAAGGGTGGAATACCAAAGAAACTTGGAGATCCAGGAGTACCACTATACCATGCTCCATTAAAAGAAACTATGTTAAAACTGCTTTATGTGATCTTGGAGCCGGTGTTAGTGTTATGCCTCTCTCTTTATATCGTAGACTTGATTTGAATAAGTTGACACCTACTGAAATATCTTTGCAAATGGCCAATAAATCGACTGCTATACCTGTCGATATTTGTGAGGATGTGCCTATTGTGGTTGCAAACGTTACTATTTTAACGGACTTTGTTATTCTTGATATTCCCGAGGACGATAGTATGTCTATTATTCTTGGAAGACCCTTTTTGAATACTGCAGGGGCTGTTATTGATTGCAACAAAGGCAATGTCACTTTTCATGTTAATGGTAATGAGCATACGGTACACTTCCGAGGAAACAACCTCAAGTTCATAGTATCAATTCTATTGGAAAAATTCCATCGATTATTTTTGGAGGTTTTGAATTTCCTCTTCCTACTGTCAAGAAGAAATATGATATTCTTATTATTGGGGATGTGCATATCCCCGTTGAGGTAACATAGTGTTATTCGAAATTTCTCCGGTTCCATGTTATTCGGAATGAGTTTGTTAACAAGACTTGATCAACCTTGTTAGTGGATTCCTTTTGATGAGCATGAGATGGATGAAACTAGAAGGCACAACCTTCTGTACCCTCTTTCTACTTTCTGTTATTTAGTTGAAATAAAGTAAAAATAGTATTTTTCTGTCTGTTTTCTGATTTATCCGTGCAATATAAAAATACCCCGAAAATAAAAGTTCTCCAAATGCCCTGAAAATGGAATATGATTTTTTCTAGAATTTTTGAGAATATCTGGCACTGAGAACACAGCAGGAGGGGCAAGCACCTGGCCACGAGGGTGGAGGGCGCGCCCTACCCCCTGGGCGCGCCCCCTGCCTCGTGGGCCCACGGTGGCCCCCCTCCACTTATTCCTGCACCCACACACTTCTTCTTCCTCCCACAAACACCAATATCCAGCTCAAGCACGAGTTCTAGCTCATTTTGCTGCGATTTTCGATCTCCTTGCTCAAAGCACCTCTCACAAAACTGCTTGGGGGGATTGTTCCTTGGTATGTGACTCCTCCATTGGACCAATTAGTTTTTGTTCTAGTGCTTTATTCATTGCAAATTTGTGCTGCCTAGGTGACCATGTTCTTGAGCTTGCATGTCAAATTTATATGGTTCCAAGTAGTTCTAATGCTTGATATAGGCTCTAGGCACTTGTAGGAGTAGTTGCTATCAAATTTATTGAGCTTGGTTCACTTTTGTTTGAAGTTACTAAAAATTTCAGTAATTTTTCAGAGCAAGAAATATGCTTAGGAAAATGTTCCAAGGTGGTTCTTCAAGGAAGCAAGGAACTAGGCTTGCAATGCGTGATGCTGACGATGAGCCACCAAGGGACGCTCCAGTGCGGCCTTGTGAATGGCCTTCAGAAAACTTTATGGATCGAGCGGGAATCAAGGAAGAATTTAATGCATATTTGCGTAACGTTGATCTTGTGAGCTTTGAGGCAGACAAATGCCGCCAGTACCACTATCTCACTAGTTCCTTTGTGGAGGTTTGAATTTTCATCTTCACGTAATTCTCCAACTGTCCTGTTTGATCTTTATGAAAAATCTTATACTATGGACTTAGAGGATTTTACTACTGCTTGCAAACTTCCACAATGGGGTAATGCTAGTGAACCTCGCAAATCTGAATTTAGAAATTTTCTTGCTAGTATAACTGTGGGGGAATCTAGAGATATAGCACAAGCTACCATAGGGAGCATTCATTTTCCTGCTATACATTATTTTGCTCTCTTCATAGGCAGGTGCATAAATGGTAAAGATGAAGCATGCCACATGTGTGTCCCTGATCTTAGTATTCTTAGGAGTGCTGTGTTAGCAGACAAAACTTATAACTTGGGAGCCATTGTTGCACGTAGGTTGCATCATAATAGATTTAATGGAGATTTCTTTGGAGGAATTTATGCAACCCGCTTAGCTGATTTTCTTGGTGTGGACATTCGTGAGGATGATATTGAGTTGCCTCCTACTTATTTAGACTATAATGCTATGGTCCACCACCAGTTTGTCGAGAGGAATGAATCACCTCTCCGGTATCGCTTAATCTTTGACAAACGTCGTGTTGTCCGTATTACTCTCCCTGCTCCTGCCTTCTTTGATTATCAGGCAAAAGGAAGATATGTTATTACCAGAGAGGAGGCTGATGAGTACGAGAGGAGGGCGGAGGCAGCTCGCCGCCACGCTGCAGCCCTGGAGGCAATAACTGTCACAGCGCAGTACGACCCCGGCTACAACTATGGATATCCGCCAGGCCATCCATGGCAATGAACCAACTTAGGCCAAAAGCCTAAGCTTGGGGGAGTACGTATTTCCCACCGACATTACATTTATGTTTACACACACTCATTGCTAGATGTCAGTGCTCATACTCTTTCACTGTAATATTCATGCTAGTTTATTTTCTTTTTCTCGCTTTCTTCTTGTGTGTTTAATAAACCTTAATAAAAACCAAAAAAATAGTGTAACTTTTAGTTAGTTTACTTTTCTTGCTGTAGTAGTAATAATTAAAAAGAAAACCCAAAAAGATTTCTTGTTCTTCTTTTGCTTGTTGGGAGCTTTCCCGTGTAAATAGTTTTATTTATTTTCTTTTCTTTGGGGGTCGATAGGAGAAGACCATGATTAAATTGTTGAAGTGGCTCTTATATGCATTATTGTTGATTTAACCAAGAGCCCATATTGCCTTGTCTTCTCCTGTTTATTGAATGCTCACAGATTCCAGCTTAGTCCAATGCACGTGCACTCTTATTATTTTCACATCGTTCGGTCGTGCAAGTGAAAGGCAATTATGACGATATATGATGGACTGACTGAGATGAGAGAAGCTGGTATGAACTCGACCTCTCTTGTTTTTGTAAATATGATGAGTTCATCGTTCCTGATTCAGCCTATTATGAATAAACATGTTTGCAATGACAATTAGAGATCATAGTTGCTTATGCCATGCTTGATTAGCTATGAGTTATAATGGTTTACCTTGCGTGCCAACATGCTATTAAAATGGTTGTGATGTGGTATAGTGGGGTGGTATCCTCCTTTGAATGATTTAAGTGACTCGACTTGGCACATGTTCACACATGTAGTTGAAACAAATCAACATAGCCTTCACGATATTTATGTTCATGGTGGATTATATCCTACTCATGCTTGTACTCAATGTTTATTAATTTTAATGCATGTTCATGACTGTTGTCGCTCTCTAGTTGGTCGCTTCCCAGTCTTTTGCTAGCCTTCACTTGTACTAAGCGGGAATACTGCTTGTGCATCCAATCCCTTAAACCCCAAAGTTATTCCATATGAGTCCACTATACCTTCCTATATGCGGTATCTACCTGCCGTTCCAAGTAAATTTGTATGTGCCAAACTCTAAACCTTCAAATAAACATTCTGTTTTGTATGCTCGAATAGCTCATGTATCAACTAGGGCTGTCCGTATCTTCCATGCTAGGCGGGTTATTCTCAAGAGGAGTGGACTCCGCTCCTCATTCACGAGAAAATGGCTGGTCACCGGGATGCCCAGTCCCATGCTTTATGCAAACTAAATCAAAATAATTGCAAACAAAACTCCCCCTGGGACTGTTGCTAGTTGGAGACACTCGTTGTTTCGAGCAAGTCATGGATTGATGCTTGTTGGTGGAGGGGGAGTATAAACTTTACCATTCTGTTTGGGAACCGCCTATAATGTGTGTAGCATGGAAGATATCGCCATCTCTTGGTTGTTATGTTGACAATGAAAGTATGCCGCTCAAAATATTATTTATCTCTATTTCAAAACCGAGCTCTGGCACCTCTACAAATCCCTGCTTCCCTCTGCGAAGGGCCTATCTATTTACTTTTATGTTGAGTCATCACCCTCTTATTAAAAAGCACTAGCTGGAGAGCGCAGCTGTCATTTGCATCCATTACTATTAATTTATATTGGGTATGACTATGACTGGATCTCTTTTACCATGAATTACAATGTCTAGTCAGTCCTTGATCTTTAAAGGTGCTCTGCATTTATGTTTTGCGGTCTCAGAAAGGGCTAGCGAGATACCATCTTGTTATATCATATCATGATTGTTTTGAGAAAGTGTTGTCATCCGAGATTTATTATTATCGCTCGCTAGTTGATTATGCTATTGATATGAGTAAACATGAGACCTAAGAGTTATTGTGAATGTGGTTAGTCATAATCTTTGCTGAAAACTTGAATGCTGGCTTTACATATTTACAACAACAAGAGCAAACAGAGTTTGTAAAAGTTTTTCTTTATCACTTTCAGTTTATCAACTGAATTGCTTGAGGACAAGCAAAGGTTTAAGCTTGGGGGAGTTGATACGTCTCCGTCGTATCTACTTTTCCAAACACTTTTGCCCTTGTTTTGGACTCTAACTTGCATGATTTGAATGGAACTAACCCGGACTGACGCTGTTTTCAGCAGACTTTCCATGGTGTTATTTATGTGCAGAAACAAAAGTTCTCGGAATGACCTGAAACTCCACGGAACGTCTATTTGGAAATAATAAAAAATCCTTGCAAAAGATGAAGACCAGGGGGCCCACACCCTAGCCACGAGGGTGGGGGCGCGCCTCCCCCTAGGGCGCGCCCCCTACCTCGTGGGCCCCTGGAGCTCCTCCGACCTCAACTCCAACTCTATATATTTGCTTTCGGGGAGAAAAAAATCAAGGAGAAGGATTCATCGCATTTTACGATACGGAGCCGCCGCCAAGCCCTAAAACCTCTCGGGAGGGCTGATCTGGAGTCCGTTCGGGGCTCCGGAGAGGGGGATTCGTCGCCGTCGTCATCATCAACCATCCTCCATCACCAATTTCATGATGCTCACCGCCGTGCGTGAGTAATTCCATCGTAGGCTTGCTGGACGGTGATGGGTTGGATGAGATCTATCATGTAATCGAGTTAGTTTTGTTAGGGTTTGATCCCTAGTATCCACTATGTTCTGAGACTGATGTTGCTATGACTTTGCTATGCTTAATGCTTGTCACTAGGGCCCGAGTGCCATGATTTCAGATCTGAACCTATTATGTTTTCATGAATATATGTGAGTTCTTGATCCTATCTTGCAAGTCTATAGTCACCTACTATGTGTTATGATCCGGCAACCCCGAAGTGACAATAATCGGGACCACTCCCGGTGATGACCATAGTTTGAGGAGTTCATGTATTCACTATGTGCTAATGCTTTGTTCCGGTACTCTATTAAAAGGAGGCCTTAATATCCCTTAGTTTCCATTAGGACCCCGCTGCCACGGGAGGGTAGGACAAAAGATGTCATGCAAGTTCTTTTCCATAAGCACGTATGACTATATTCGGAATACATGCCTACATTACATTGATGAATTGGAGCTAGTACTGTGTCACCCTATGTTATGATTCTTACATGATGAACCGCATCCGGCATAATTTTCCATCACCGATCCAATGCCTACGAGCTTTTCACATATTGTTCTTCGCTTATTTACTTTTCCGTTGCTACTGTTACAATCACTACAAAACACCAAAAATATTACTTTTGCTACCGTTACTTTTGTTACCGTTACCTCTACTATCATATTACTTTGCTACTAAATACTTTGCTACGGATACTAAGTTATCCAGGTGTGGTTGAATTGACAACTCAACTGCTAATACTTGAGAATATTCTTTGGCTCCCCTTGTGTCGAATCAATAAATTTGGGTTGAATACTCTACCCTCGAAAACTGTTGCGATCCCCTATACTTGTGGGTTATCATTCATAAGAACAGAGTAACGCTTTAAGCAAGATGACATGATGTAGAGGGATAAACTCATGCAATATGATATAAACTCCATCTTTTTATCCTCGATGGCAACAATACAATACGTGCCTTGCTGCACCTGCTGTCACTGGGAAAGGACACCGCAAGATTGAACCCAAAGCTAAGCACTTCTCCCATTGCAAGAAAGATCAATCTAGTAGGCCAAACCAAACTGATAATTCGAAGAGACTTGCAAAGGTAACCAATCATACATAAAAGAATTCAGAGGACATTCAAATATTGTTCATAGATAATCTTGATCATAAACCCACAATTCATCAGACCTCGACAAACACATCGCAAAAAGAAGAGTTACATCAAATAGATCTCCAAGAGAATCGAGGAGAACTTTGTATTGAGATCCAAAGAGAGAAAAGAAGCCATCTAGCTAATAACTATGGACCCGAGGGTCTGAGGTAAACTACTCACACATCATCGGAGAGGCTATGGTGTTGATGTAGAAGCCCTACATGATCAATGCCCCCTCCCGGCGGAGCGCTGGAAAAGGCCCCAAGATGGGATCTCACGGGTACAGAAGGTTGCGGCGGTGGAAATAGGGTTTTGGCTCCGTGTTTGATGGTTTGGGGGTACGTAGGTATATATAGGAGGAAGAAGTAGGTCGGTGGAGCTACGAGGGGCCCACAAGGGTGGAGGGCGCGCCCAGGGGGGTATGCGCGCCCCCTGCCTCGTGGCTTCCCCATTCATTTCTTGACGTCCACTCCAAGTCCTCTGGATCACGTTTGTTCCGAAAATCACGTTCCCGAAGGTTTCATTCCGTTTGGACTCCGTTTGATATTCCTTTCCTTCGAAACACTGAAATAAGCAAAAAACAACAATTTGGGCTGGCTCTCCGGTTAATAGGTTAGTCCCAAAATTAATATAAAAGTTTATAATAAATCCCATTAAACATCCAAAACAGAATATATAATAGCATGGAACAATCAAAAATTATAGATATGTTGGAGACGTATCACGCGCCCCAAGGGCCGGCCGGCCTCCCCCTTGCTCCTTTATATACGGGTCCAGGGGGCACCCTAGAACACACAAGTTGATTGTTTCCAGCCGTGTGCAGTGCCCCCTCCACCATAATCCACCTCGGTCATATCGTCGTAGTGCTTAGGCGAAGCCCTGCGTCGGTAACTTCCTCATCACCATCATCACGCCGCCGTGCTGACGAATCTCTCCCTCGACATTCTGCTGGATCGTGAGTTCGTGGGACGTCACCGAACTGAACGTGTGCAGATCGCGGAGGTGCCGTACTTTCGGTACTAGGATCGGTCGATCGTGAAGACGTACGACTACATCAACCGCGCTGTCATAACGCTTCCGCTTACGGTCTACGAGGGTACGTGGACAACACTCTCCCCTCTCGTTGCTATGCATCACCATGATCTTGCGTGTGCATAGGATTTTTTTTTAAATTACTACGTTCCCCAACAGTGGCATCCGAGCCAGGTTTATGCGTAGATGTTATATGCACGAGTAGAACACAAAGAGTTGTGGACGATAATATTCATACTGCTTACCAGCATGTCATACTTTGATTCGGCGGTATTGTTGGATGAAGCGGCCCGGACCGACATTACGCGTACGCTTACGCGAGACTGGTTCTACCGACGTGCTTTGCACACAGGTGGCTGGCGGGTGTCAGTTTCTCCAACTTTAGCTGAATCGAGTGTGACTACGCCCGGTCCTTGTTGAAGGTTAAAACATCACATACTTGACGAAAAATCGTTGTGGTTTTGATGCATAGGTACGAATGGTTCTTGCTCAGCCCGTAGCAGCCACGTAAAACTTGCAACAACAAAGTAGAGGACGTCTAACTTGTTTTTGCAGGGCATGTTGTGAGGTGATATGGTCAAGACGTGATGAGATATAAATTGTTGTATGAGATGATCATGTTTTGTTAAAGTTATCGGCAACTGGGAGGAGCCTTATGGTTGTCTCTTTATTGCATAAGATGAAGTGCCATGTAATTGCTTTACTTTATCGCTATGCGATAGCAATAGTTGCAAAAGCAATAGCTGGTGAGACGACCATGTGACGACACGTTGATAAAAGATCAAGATGATGGAGATCATGGTGTCATGCCGGTAACAATGGAGATCATGACAGTACTTTGGAGATGGAGATCAAAAGCACAGGATGATGATGGCCATATCATGTCACATATTTTGATTGCATGTGATGTTTATATTTTATACATCTTATTTTGCTTAGTTTGGCGGTAGCTTTATAAGATGATCCCTTACTAAAATTTCAAGGTATAAGTGTTCTCGCTGAGTATGCACCGTTGTGACAGTTCTTCGTGCCGAGACACCACGTGATGATCGGGTGTGATAAGCTCTACGTTCACATACAACGGGTGCAAGCCAGTTTTGCACACGCAGAATACTCGGGTTAAACTTGACGAGCCTAGCATATGCAGATATGGCCTCGGAACACTGAGACCGAAAGGTCGAGCGTGAATCATATAGTAGATATGATCAACATAGTGATGTTCACCATTGAAAACTACTCCATCTCACGTGATGATCGGACATGGTTTAGTTGATATGGATCACGTGATCATTTAGATGACTAGAGGGATGTCTATCTAAGTGGGAGTTCTTAAGTAATATGATTAATTGAACTTTAATTTATCATGAACTTAGTCCTGATAGTATTTGCATAACTATGTTGTAGATCAATAGCTCGCGTATAGCTCTCCGTTTTATCTTTGATATGTTCCTAGAGAAAAACTAAGTTGAAAGATGATAGTAGCAATGATGCGGACTTGGTCCGTGATCTGAGGATTATCCTCATTGCTACATAGAAGAATTATGTCCTTGATGCACCGCTAGGTGACAGACCTATTGCAGGAGCAGATTCAGACGTTATGAACGTTTGGCAAAGCTCGGTATGATGACTACTTGATAGTTTAGTGCACCATGCTTTACGGCTTAGAACCGGGACTTCAAAAATGTTTTGAAATTTCATGGAGCATATAAGATGTTCCAAGAGCTGAAGTTGGTATTTCAGACTCATGCCCGATGTCGAGAGGTATGAGACCTCTGACAAGTACTTTGCCTACAAGATGGAGGAGAATAGCTCAACCAGTAAGCATGTGCTCAGAATGTCTGAGTACTACAATCGCTTGAATCAAGTGGGAGTTAATCTTCCAGATAAGATAGTGATTGACAAAGTTCTCTAGTCACTATCACCAAGTTACTAGAACTTCGTGATGAACTATAATATGCAAGGGATGACGAAAGTAATTCCCGAGCTCTTCGCGATGCTGAAATCGGCGAAGGTAGAAATCAGGAAAGAGCATCAAATGTTGATGGTTTACAAGACCACTAGTTTCAAGAAAAGGGCAAAGGAATAGAAAGGGAACTTCAAGAAAGAATGACAAACAAGTTGTCACTCCCGTGAAGAAACCCAAAGCTAGACTCAAGCCTGAAACTGAGTGCTTCTACTGCAAAGGAAATGGTCACTGGAAGTGGAACTGCCCCTAGCTACTTGGTGGATAAGAAGGATGGCAAAGTGAACAAAGGTATATTTGATATACATGTTATTGATGTGTACTTTACTAGTGTTTATAGCAACCCCTCGGTATTTGATACTAGTTCAGTTGCTAAGAGTAGTAACTCCAAACAAGAGTTGCAAAATAAACAGAGACTAGTTAAGGGCGAGGTGACGATGTGTGTTGGAAATGATTCCAAGGATGATAAGATCACCATCGCACACTCCCTTTACCTTTGGGATTAGTGTTGAACCTAAAATAAATGTTATTTGGTGCTTGCGTTGAGCATGAATATGATTAGATCATGTTTATTGCATACGGTTATTCATTTAAGTCAAAGAATAATTGTTGTTTTGTTTACATGAATAAAACCTTCTATGGTCATACACTCAAAATAAATGGTTTATTGAATCTCGATCGTGTTGATACACATATTCATAATATTGATGCCAAAAGATGCAAAGTTGATAATGATAGTGCAACATATTTGTTGCACCGCCGTTTAGGTCATATTGGTGTAAACGCATGAAGAAACTCCATGCTGATGGGCTTTTGGAATCACTCGATTATGAATCACTTGATGCTTGCGAACCATGCCTCATGGGCAAGATGACTAAGACTCCATTCTCCGGAACAATGGAGCGAGCCACTGACTTATTGGAAATAATACATACCGATGTATGCGGTCCAATGAGTGTTGAGGCTCACGGCGGGTATCATTGTTTTCTGACCTTCACAGATGATTTGAGCAGATATGGTATATCTACTTGATGAAACAAAGTCTGAAACACTTGAAAAGTTCAAAGAATTTCAGAGTGAAGTAGAGAAATCATCGTAACAAGAAAATAAAGTTTCTACGATCTGATCGCAGAGGCAATATTTGAGTTACGAGTTTGGCCTTCATTAAAACAATGTGGAATAGTTTCACAAACTCACGCCACCTGGAACACCACAGCATAATGGTGTGTCCGAACGTCATAACCGTACTTTATTGGATATGGTGCGATCTATGATGTCTCTTACCGATTTACCACTATCGTTTTGGGGTTATGCATTAGAGACAGCTGCATTCACGTTAAATAGGGCACCATCTAAATCCGTTGAGACGACACCGTATGAACTATGGTTTGGCAAGGAACCTAAGCTGTCGTTTCTTAAAGTTTGGGGTTGCAATGCTTATGTGAAAAAGTTTCAACCTGATAAGCTCAAACCCAAATCGGAGAAGTGCGTCTTCATAGGATACCCAAAAGAAAATGATGGGTACACCTTCTATCACAGATCCAAAGGCAAGATCTTTGTTGCTAAGAATGGATCCTTTCTAGAGAAGGAGTTTCTCTCGAAAGAAGTGAGTGGGACGAAAGGATAAACTTGATGAGGTAATTGTACCTTCTCCCAAATTGGAAAGTAGTTCATCACAGAAATCAGTTCCAGTGATTCCTACACCAATTAGTGAGGAAGCTAATGATGATGATCATGAAACTTCAGATCAAGTTACTACCAAACCTCGTAGGTTAACCAGAGTAGGGTCTGCACCAGAGTAGTACGGTAATCCTATTCTGGAAGTCATGTTACTAGACCATGATAAACCTACGAACTATGAGGAAGCGATGATGAGCCCAGATTCCGCAAAATGGCTTGACGCCATGAAATCTGAGATGGGATCTATGTATGAGAAACAAAGTGTGGACTTTGGTTGACTTGCCCGATGATCGCAAGCCATAGAAAATAAATGGATCTTCAAGAGGAAGACGGACGCTGATAGTAGTGTTACTATCTACAAAGCTAGACTTGTCGAAAAAGGTTTTCGACAAAGTTCAAGGTGTTGACTACGATGAGATTTTCTCACTCGTAGCGATGCTTAAGTCTGTCCGAATCATGTTAGCAATTGCCACATTTTATGAAATCTGGCAAATGGATGTCAAAACTGCATTCCTTAATGGATTTATTAAAGAAGAGTTGTATATGATGCAACCAAAAGGTTTTGTCGATCCTAAAGGTGCTAACAAATGTGCAAGCTCCAGCGATCCATGCTATGGACTAGTGCAAGCATCTCAGAGTTGGAATATAAGCTTTGATGAGTTGATCAAAGCATATAGTTTTATACAGACTTGCGGTGAAGCCTGTATTTACAAGAAAGTGAGTGGGAGCACTACAACCTTTCTGATAAGTATATGTGAATGGCATATTGTTGATCGGAAATGATGTAGAATTTTCTGGAAAGCATAAAGGAGTGTTTGAAAGGAGTTTTTCAAAGAAAGACCTCGATGAAGCTGCTTACATATTGAGCATCAAGATCTATAGAGATAGATCAAGACGCTTGATAAGTTTTTCTTCAATGAGTACATACCTTGACAAATTTTGAAGTAGCTTCAAAATGGAACAGTCAAAGAAGAGTTCTTGCCTGTATTGCAAGGTGTGAAATTGAGTAAGACTCAAAGCCCGACCACGGCAGAAGATAGAAAGAGAATGAAAGTCATTCCCTATGCCTCAGCCATAGGTTCTATAAAGTATGCCATGCTGTGTACCAGATCTATTGTATACCCTACACTGAGTTGGCAAGGGAGTACAATAGTGATCTAGGAGTAGATCACTGGACAGCGGTCAAATTATCCTTAGTGGAATAAGGATATGTTTCTCAATTATGGAGTGACAAAGGTTCGTCGTAAAGAGTTACGTCGATGCAAGTTTGACACCGATCCTGGATGACTCTAAGTCTGAATCAGGATACATATTGAAAGTGGGAGCATTAGCTAAGTAGCTCCGTGCAGAGCATTGTAGACATAGAAATTTGCAAAATACATACGGATCTGAATTTGGCAGTCCCGTTGACTAAACTTCTCTCACAAGCATAACAAGATCACACCTTAGTACTCTTTGGGTGTTAATCACATAGCGATGTGAACTAGATTATTGACTCTATTACAAGTGGGAGACTGAAGGAAATATGCCCAAGAGGCAATATTAAAGTTGTTATTTATATTTCCTTATACCATGATAAATGTTTATTATTCATGCTAGAATTGTATTAACCGGAAACTTAGTACATGTGTGAATACATAGACAAACAAAGTGTCACTATTATGCCTCTACTTGACTAGCTCATTGAATCAAAGATGGTTAAGTTTCCTAGCCATAGACATGAGTTGTCATTTGATTAACGGGATCACATCATTAGAGAATTATGTGATTGACTTGACCCATTCCGTTAGCTTAGCACTTGATCATTTAGTATGTTGCTATTGCTTTCTTCATGACATATACATGTTCCTATGACTCTGAGATTATGCAACTCCCGAATACCGGAGGAACACTTTGTATGCTACCAAACGTCACAACATAACTGCATGATTATAAAGGTGCTCTACATGTGTCTCCGATGGTGTTTGTTGAGTTGGCATAGATCGAGATTAGGATTTGTCACTCTGATTGTCGGAGAGGTATCTCTGGGCCCTCTTGGTAATGCACATCACTATAAGCCTTGCAAGCAATGTGACTAATGAGTTAGTTGCGGGATGATGCATTACGGGATGAGTAAAGAGACTTCCCGGTAATGAGATTGAATTAGGTATGGTGATACCGACGATCGAATCTCGAGCAAGTAACATACCGATGACAAAGGGAACAACGTATATTGTTATACGGTTTGACCGATAAAGATCTTCGTAGAATATGTGGGAGCCAATATGAACATCTAGGTTCTACTCTTGGTTATTGACCAGAGACGTGTCTCGGTCATGTCTACATAGTTCTCGAGCCCGTAGGGTCCGCACGCTTAACTTCGGTGACGATCGGTATTATGAGTTTATGTGTTTTGATGTACCGAAGATAGCTCGGTGTCCCAGATGTGATCACGGACATGACGAGTAGTCTCGAAATGGTTGAGACATAAAGATTGATATATTGGACGGCTATATTCGGACACCGGAAGTGTTGTTGATGATTTCGGAGAAAACCGGATGCTGCAGGGTTACCGGAACCCCCCGGTAGAACTAATGGGGCACATGGGCCTGAGTGGAGAGAGTGAAGGAAATATGCCCTAGAGGCAATAATAAAGTTATTATTTATTTCCTTATATCATGATAAATGTTTATTATTCATGCTAGAATTGTATTAACCGGAAACTTGATACTTGTGTGAATACATAGACAAACAGAGTGTCACTAGTATGCCTCTACTTGACTAGCTCGTTGATCAAAGATGGTTATGTTTCCTAGCCATAGACATGAGTTGTCATTTGATTAACGGGATCACATCATTAGGAGAATGATGTGATTGACTTGACCCATTCCGTTAGCTTAGCACTCGATCGTTTAGTATGTTGCTATTGCTTTCTTCATGACTTATACATGTTCCTATGACTATGAGATTATGCAACTCCCGTTTACCGGAGGAACACTTTGTGTGCTACCAAACGTCACAACGTAACTGGGTGATTATAAAGGTGCTCTACAGGTGTCTCCGAAGGTACTTGTTGGGTTGGCGTATTTCGAGATTAGGATTTGTCACTCCGATTGTCGGAGAGGTATCTCTGTGCCCACTCGGTAATGCACATCACTATAAGCCTTGCAAGCATTGCAACTAATGAGCTAGTTGCGGGATGATGTATTACGGAACGAGTAAAGAGACTTGCCGGTAACGAGATTGAACTAGGTATTGAGATACCGACGATCGAATCTCGGGCAAGTAACATACCGATGACAAAGGGAACAACGTATGTTGTTATGCTGTCTGACCGATAAAGATCTTCGTAGAATATGTGGGAGCCAATATGAGCATCCAGGTTCCGCTATTGGTTATTGACCGGAGAGGTGTCTCGGTCATGTCTACATAGTTCTCGAACCCGTAGGGTCCGCACGCTTAACGTTACGATGACGGTTATATTATGAGTTTATGTGTTTTGATGTACCGAAGGAGTTCAGAGTCCCGGATGAGATCGGGGACATGACGAGGAGTCTCGAAATGGCCGAGACGTAAATATCGATATATTGGACGACTATATTCGGACTTCGGAAAGATTCCGAGTGATTCTGGTATTTTTCGGAGTACCGGAAAGTTACGGGAATTCGTATTGGGCCTTAATGGGCCATACGGGAAAGGAGAGAAAGGCCCCAAAGGGTGGCCGCGCCCCTCCCCATGGACTAGTCCGAATTGGACTAGGGAGGGGCGCCCCCTTCCTTCTTTCTCCTTCTCCCTTCCCTTCTCCTATTCCAACAAGGAAAGAAGGAGTCCTACTCCCGGTGGGAGTAGGACTCCCCCCTTGGCGCGCCCTCCTCCTTGGAGGGCAGCCTCCCCCTTGCTCCTTTATATACGGGGGCAGGGGGCACCCCATAGACACAACAATTGATCATTGATCTCTTAGCCGTGTGCGGTGCCCCCTCGACCATATTACACCTCGATAATATCGTAGCGGTGCTTAGGCGAGGCCCTGCGTCGGTAGAACATCATCATTGTCACCACGCCGTCGTGCTGACATAACTCTCCCTCAACACTCGGCTGGATCGGAGTTCGAGGGACGTCATCGAGCTGAACGTGTGCTGAACTCGGAGGTGTCGTGCGTTCGGTACTTGATCGGTCGGATCGTGAAGACGTATGACTACATCAACCGCGTTGTGTTAACGCTTCCGCTTTCGGTCTACGAGGGTACGTGGACAACACTCTATCCTCTCGTTGCTATGCATCACCATGATCTTGCGTGTGCGTAGGAAAACTGTTGAAATTACTACGTTTCCCAACAGTGGCATCCGAGCCTGGTTTTATGCGTTGATGTTATATGCACGAGTAGAACACAAGTGAGTTGTGGGCGATATAAGTCATACTGCTTACCAGCATGTCATATTTTAGTTCAGCGGTATTGTGAGATGAAGCGGCCCGGACCGACATTACGCGTATGCTTACGCGAGACTGGTTTCACCGTTGCGAGCACTCGTTGCTTAAAGGTGACTTGCGGGTGTCTGTCTCTCTCACTTTAGTTGAACCGAGTGTGGCTATGCCCGGTCCTTGCGAAGGTTAAAACAGCGCCAACTTGACAAACTATCGTTGTGGTTTTGATGCGTAGGTAAGAACGGTTCTTGCTAAGCCTGTAGCAGCCACGTAAAACTTGCAACAACAAAGTAGAGGACATCTAACTTGTTTTTGCAGGGCATGTTGTGATGTGATATGGTCAAGACATGATGCTATATTTTATTGTATGAGATGATCATGTTTTGTAACCAAGTTATCGGCAACTGGCAGGAGCCATATGGTTGTCGCTTTATTGTATGCAATGCAATAGCCATGTAAGTGTTTTACTTTATCACTAAGCGGTAGCGATAGTCGTAAAAGCAATAGTTGGCGAGACGACAACGATGCTACGATGGAGATCAAGGTGTCACGCCGGTGATGATGGTGATCATGACGGTGCTTCGGAGATGGAGATCACAAGCACAAGATGATGATGGCCATATCATATCACTTATATTGATTGCATGTGATGTTTATCTTTTATGCATCTTATCTTGCTTTGATTGACGGTAGCATTATAAGATGATCTCTCACTAAAATTTCAAGATAAAAGTGTTCTCCCTGAGTATGCACCGTTGCGAAAGTTCTTCGTGCTGAGACACCACGTGATGATCGGGTGTGATAGGCTCTACGTTCAAATACAACGGGTGCAAAACAGTTGCACACGCGGAATACTCAAGTTAAACTTGACGAGCCTAGCATATGCAAATATGGCCTCGGAACACGGAGACCGAAAGGTCGAGCGTGAATCATATAGTAGATATGATCAACATAGTGATGTTCACCATTGAAACTACTCCATCTCATGTGATGATCGGACATGGTTTAGTTGATTTGGATCACGTAATCACTTAGATGATTAGAGGGATGTCTATCTAAGTGAGAGTTCTTAAGTAATATGATTAATTGAACTTAAATTTATCATGAACTTAGTCCTGATAGTATTTTGCAAATTATGTTGTAGATCAATAGCTCGCGTTGTTGCTTCCCTGTGTTTATTTTTGATATGTTCCTAGAGAAAAATTATGTTGAAAGATGTTAGTAGCAAAGATGCGGATTGGATCCGTGATCTGAGGATTATCCTCATTGCTGCATAGAAGAATTATGTCCTTGATGCACCGCTAGGTGACAGACCTATTGCAGGAGCAGATGCAGACGTTATGAACGTTTGGCTAGCTCAATATGATGACTACTTGATAGTTTAGCGCACCATGCTTAACGGCTTAGAATCGGGACTTCAAAGACGTTTTGAATGTCATGGACCATATGAGATGTTCCAGGAGTTGAAGTTAATATTTCAAGCAAATACCCGAGTTGAGAGATATGAAGTCTCCAACAAGTTCTATAGCTAAAAGATGGAGGAGAATAGCTCAAGCAGTGAGCATGTGCTCAGATTGTCTGGGTACTACAATCGCTTGAATCAAGTGGGAGTGAATCTTCCAGATAAAATAGTGATTGACAGAATTCTCTAGTCACCATCACCAAGTTAGTAGAACTTCGTGATGAACTATAATATGCAAGGGATGACGAAAGTAATTCCCGAGCTCTTCGTGATGCTGAAATCGACGAAGGTAGAAATCAAGAAAAACATCAAGTGTTGATGGTTGACGAGACCACTAGTTTCAAGAAAAGGGCAAAGGGAAGAAGGGGAACTTCAAGAAGAACGGCAAGCAAGTTGCTGCTCAAGTGAAGGAGCCTATGTCTGGTCCTAAGCCCGAGACTAAGTGCTTCTACTGCAAAGGGACTGGTCACTGGAAGCAGAATTACCCCAACTATTTGGTGGATAAGAAGGATGGCAAAGTGAACAAAGGTATATTGGATATACATGTTATTGATGTGTACTTTACTAGTGTTTATAACAACCCCTCGGTATTTGATACTGGTTCAGTTGCTAAGAGTAGTAACTCGAAACGGGAGTTGCAGAATAAACAGAGACTAGTAAAAGGCGAGGTGACGATGTGTGTTGGAAGTAGTTCCAAGGTTGATATGATCATCATCGCACACTCCCTATACTTTCGGGATTAGAGTTGAAACTAAATAAGTGTTATTTGGTGTTTGCGTTGAGCATGAATATGATTTGATCATGTTTGTTGCAATACGGTTATTCATTTAAATTAGAGAATAATTGTTGTTCTGTTTACATGAATAAAACCTTCTATGGTCATACACCCAATAAAATGGTTTGTTGGATCTCGATCGTAGTGATACACATATTCATAATAATGAAACCAAAAGATGCAAAGTTAATAATGATAGTGCAACTTATTTGTGGCACTGCCGTTTAGGTCATATTGGTGTAAAGCGCATGAAGAAACTCCATACTGATGGGATTTTGGAATCACTTGATTATGAATCACTTGATGCTTGCGAACCGTGCCTCATGGGCAAGATGACTCAAACACCGTTCTCCGGAACTATGGAGAGAGCAACAGATTTGTTGGAAATCATACATACAGATGTATGTGGTCCGATGAATATTGAGGCTCGTAGCAGGTATCATTATTTTCTGACCTTCACAGATGATTTGAGCAGATATGGGTATATCTACTTAATGAAACAGAAGTCTGAAACATTTGAAAAGTTCATATAATTTCAGAGTGAAGTGGAAAATCATCGTAACAAGAAAATAAAGTTTCTACGATCTGATCATGGAGAAGAGTATTTGAGTTATGAGTTTGGCCTTCAGTTAAAACAATGTGAAATAGTTTCACTACTCACGCCACCTGGAACACCACGGTGTAATGGTGTGTCCGAACATCGTAACCGTACTTTATTAGATATGGTGCGATATATGATGTCTCTTACCGATCTACCACTATCGTTTTGAGGTTATGCATTAGAGACAGCTGCATTCACGTTAAATAGGGTACCATCTAAATCCGTTGAGACGACATCTTATGAACTGTGGTTTGGCAAGAAACCAAAGTTGTCATTTCTTAAAGTTTGGGGTTGCGATGCTTATGTGAAAAGGTTTCATCCTGATAAGCTCAAACCCAAATCGGAGAAATGTGTCTTCATAGGATACCCAAAGGAGACAGTTGGGTACACCTTCTATCACAGATCCGAAGGCAAGACATTCGTTGCTAAGAATGGATCCTTTCTAGAGAAGGAGTTTCTCTCGAAAGAAGTGAGTGGGAGGAAAGTAGAACTTGATGAGGTAATTGTACCTGCTCCCTTATTGGAAAGTAGTTCATCGCAGAAACCAGTTTCTGTGACGCCTATACCAATTAGTGAGGAAGTTAATGATGATGATCATGAAACTTCAGATCAAGTTATTACTGAACCTCGTAGGTCAACCAGAGTAAGATCCGCACCAGAGTGGTACGGTAATCCTGTTCTGGAGGTTATGCTACTAGACCATGACGAACCTACGAACTATGAAGAAGCAATGGTGAGCCCAAATTCCGCAAAATGGCTTGAGGCCATGAAATCCGAGATGGGATCCATGTATGAGAACAAAGTATGGACTTTGGTTGACTTGCCCAATGATCGGCAAGCCATTGAAAATAAATGGATCTTCAAGAAGAAGACTGACGCTGACGGTAATGTTACTGTCTATAAAGCTTGACTTGTTGCGAAAGGTTTTCGACAAGTTCAAGGGATTGACTACGATGAGACCTTCTCACTCGTAGCGATGCTCAAGTCTGTCCGAATCATGTTAGCAATTGCCGCATTTTATGAAATCTGGCAAATGGATAAACAAAACTGCATTCCTTAATGGATTTATTAAAGAAGAGTTGTATATGATGCAACCAGAAGGTTTTGTCAATCCTAAAGGTGCTAACAAAATATGCAAGCTCCACCGATCCATCTATGGACTAGTGCAAGCATCTCGGAGTTGGAATATACACTTTGATAAGTTGATCAAAGGATACAGTTTTATACAGACTTGCGGTGAAGCCTGTATTTACAAGAAAGTGAGTGGGAGCACTACAGCATTTCTGATAAGTATATGTGAATGACATATTGTTGATCGGAAATAATGTAGAATTATTCTGCAAAGCAGAAAGGAGTGTTTGAAAGGAGTTTTTCAAAGAAAGACCTCGGTGAAGCTGCTTACATATTGAGCATCAAGATCTATAGATATAGATCAAGACGCTTGTTAAGTTTTTTCAATGAGTACATACCTTAACAAGATTTTGAAGTGGTTCAAAATGGAACAGTCAGAGAAAGAGTTTCTTGCCTGTGTTACATGGTGTGAAATTGAGTAAGACTCAAAGCCCGACCACGGCAGAAGATAGAAAAAGAATGAAAGTCATTCCCTATGTCTCGGCCATAGGTTCTATAAAGTATGCCATGTTGTGTACCAGATCTATTGTATACCCTACACTGATTTTGGCAAGGGGGTACAATAGTGATCTAGGAGTAGATCACTGGACAGCGGTCAAAATTATCCTTAGTGGAATAAGGATATGTTTCTCGATTATGGAAGTGACAAAAGGTTCGTCGTAAAGGGTTACGTCGATGCAAGTTTTGACACTAAGCTAGATGACTCTAAGTCTCGGTCTAGATACATATTGAAAGTGGGAGCAATTAGCTAGAGTAGCTCCGTGCAGAGCATTGTAGACATAGAAATTTGCAAAAATACTTACGGATCTGAATGTGACAGACCCGTTGACTAAAATTATCTCACAAGCAAAACATGATCACACCTTAGTACTCTTTGGTTGTTAATCACATAGCGATGTGAACTAGATTACTGACTCTAGTAAACCCTTTGGGTGTTGGTCACATGACGATGTGAACTATGGGTGTTAATCACATGGTGATGTGAACTATTGATGTTAAATCACATGGCGATGTGAACTAGATTATTGACTCTAGTGCAAGTGGGAGACTGAAGGAAATATGCCCTAGAGGCAATAATAAAGTTATTATATTATTTATTTCCTTATATCATGATAAAAGTTTATTATTCATGCTAGAATTGTATTAACCGGAAACTTGATACATGTGTGAATACATAGACAAACAGAGTGTCACTAGTATGCCTCTACTTGACTCGCTCGTTGATCAAAGATGGTTATGTTTCCTAGCCATAGACATGAGTTGTCATTTGATTAACGGGATCACATCATTAGGAGAATGATGTGATTGACTTGACCCATTCCGTTACCTTAGCACTCGATCGCTTAGTATGTTGCTATTGCTTTCTTCATGACTTATACATGTTCCTATGACTATGAGATTATGCAACTCCCGTTTACCAGAGGAACACTTTGTGTGCTACCAAACGTCACAACATAACTGGGTGATTATAAAGGTGCTCTACAGGTGTCTCCGAAGGTACTTGTTGGGTTGGCATATTTCGAGATTAGGATTTGTCACTCCGATTGTCGGAGAGGTATCTCTGGGCCCACTCGGTAATGCACATCACTATAAGCCTTGCAAGCATTGCAACTAATGAGCTAGTTGCGGGATGATGTATTACGGAACGAGTAAAGAGACTTGCCGGTAACGAGATTGAACTAGGTATTGAGATACCGACGATCGAATCTCGGGCAAGTAACATACCGATGACAAAGGGAACAACGTATGTTGTTATGCGGTCTGACCGATAAAGATCTTCGTAGAATATGTGGGAGCCAATATGAGCATCCAGGTTCCGCTATTGGTTATTGACCGGAGAGGTGTCTCGGTCATGTCTACATAGTTCTCGAACCCGTAGGGTCCGCACGCTTAACGTTACGATGACGGTTATATTATGAGTTTATGTGTTTTGATGTACCGAAGGAGTTCGGAGTCCCGGATAAGATCAGGGACATGACGAGGAGTCTCGAAATGGCCGATACGTAAAGATCGATATATTGGACGACTATATTCGGACTTCGGAAAGATTCCGAGTGATTCGGGTATTTTTCGGAGTACCGGAGAGTTACGGGAATTCGTATTGGGCCTTAATGGGCCATACGGGAAAGGAGAGAAAGGCCCCAAAGGGTGGCCGCACCCCTCCCCATGGACTAGTCCGAATTGGACTAGGGAGGGGGGGCGCCCCCTTCCTTCTTTCTCCTTCTCCCTTCCCTTCTCCTATTCCAACAAGGAAAGGAGGAGTCCTACTCCCGGTGGGAGTAGGACTCCCCCCTTGGCCCGCCCTCCTCCTTGGAGGGCAGCCTCCCCCTTGCTCCTTTATGTAGTATGTACCATGCTACCTTTTGTATTAAGTACCAAGACATCAGGGTCCCTCGAGGAGAACTCGGGGACTACCCTTTTTATCTATATGATAAGTGTTATGCCTATGAATGTGTTATTTCATTCTTCTGCCTGGCACCGGGCTCGACCAGTCGGCCCGGGGGCTTGCCGCCTTGTACTATGTCGGTGCTACCTGCAGTCGGACAAGTAATGAGCCGGCATCTAAGCCCTCTCATGCCACAAGCCGCAGCTCGCAGAGCGACTGTCCGGCTGGCAAGAGTCAAAGGCAGGAAATGGTGCCCACATGAAAAATGGGTAAGGACCAAGGTACTCACATAGCCCAAGCCGGATCCTTGCCTCTCTGACCGGCTGCCGAGCAGCCGGCCGGCCGGCTTCTTGCTTAACTTGCTACGTTCTAAAACGGCTAAAGTACTTGTCTCCCCAAAACAGCCAAACACTTGACCTAGCCACGGACCACAGAGCGACCGTCTGGCTGGCAAGGCGGCAGCTGAGGGAAGGCGACAAAAGGAAAAAGCCAAAGAACAGAAAGCAAGAAAAGTAGAAATCAGCAAAGCACATCTCGTGCGAGATAATATTTACATATCAAAAGGCCCTTGGCCGGCATTCAACAAAGTTTGAATACACCCCCAGTGGGTGGAATTGTGCAAATTAACAAGTTTTCTTCAAGGAAACTACAAAGCAGGAAAGATAAAATTGGCTACCTAGGCCAGGGGAGCAGCAGGCGGGTCTGGCAGGCTGGTGGAGTCGGTCGGCTGGTGAATCTCGGCTTGGTCACCTCCGGCAGCAGCCGACGCATCCACACGCGGCTCGCTACTTGAGGCACGATCAAGCTGAGGTTGGCCGTCCTCTCCGCCCTCCGGCGCGTCGTATTCACCATCCTCGCTCTCCTCGCCTCCGCCTTCGTTGCTGGAGTCAATCTCCTCCATCGAGTCTTCGTCATCAGCCGGGTTCAGCCCGAACAAGTTGGCCGGCAGTTCGGCACCCATCTCGTCCAGCTTAGGGATGAAGTTGTCGGTGTTGGTGTACTTGGCGATCGTCGCTGCACGCTGAGTGAGCTTAGCTGCTACCGCCGCCAACTCCCCGGTAGCTTCCTGCCGAAAACTGGCCAGCTGGTCGAGGTCCAGCCCGGGGTACCAGGCCTTGACGAATTCCAAGGCCCTGCATGCACCCGCCCGGGCCGAGGAGCCCTTCCACGCCTCAAGGCGGCCAGCTGCCACCTCAAGCCAATCGGCAGTCCGTCTGGGGGTGCGCGGAATGTTGGCTTCATGCCAAAGGGCAGACAACACCTGGGCTCCGACGCGCTGCAGACGGCACAACATTCGATGAGCCGGCTGAAGGTGCGACTGGATGGCGAGAAGCTGCTCGTTGAGGGTCCGGGGCGTGTTGGGTGCGACTTCTGCGCCTTCACCCCATCGCTCGTCGCGGTGCGCCTCGATGGCCTGGCCGGCGGCGACGGAGTAACCAGGGAAGAACTCTACACGAGACGAAGATATTAGAAGCTAGAAGTCGTCTTCATCAGCAGTCGGCGACCATGCAAAGGAAGAAGCAACTCACCATCGATCATGTCCTCAATTTCACTATAGCCATCTTTCAGAGCCTTCTTCTCCTCGCCCCAGTTCGAGCGCCTAGTCTCGAACTAGGCCTGGAGGCCGGTCTAGTTGTCCTTCGCCTTCTGAAGGGCCGCCTTGTGGCGGTCCGCCTGGTCAGCCAACTCCTTGGCCAGGCGGTCACGCTCCTCAGCCGCCTTGCTACACTCCGTCTCCTTGGCACGCAGTGCGGTTCGGGCTTCGCCCAGTTCCTGCCGCAAGGTAGCGTTGGTTTCTGCAAAAACAAGAAAGAAAAGATGGTCAACAATCAGCGAAAAGACAAGTAAACGCCGGGAAGATCCGGCCCGACTGCTCAGCAGTCGGCCCGAATCTCGGGGACTACACCCAGCGGGTGCGCTGACGCGCCCCCGCAAGAGAAAGAGGATGGAGTGCTTACTTCGGCTCTCAACCAAGTCTGCGTTCCGCTTTGCCAGCTCCTGGATATGGGAGTTGAAGGCGGCCGCACGGATGTTGTGGTAGTCCTGCAAGGAAGACGACAAGAAGAGAAAGGAAGTCAGCACTCAAACCTACCTGAAAGTTCCAAGCCGCCTGCTCAGCAGCCGGCCCGGAACTCGGGGACTACACCCAGTGGGTGTGCTGACGCGCCCTCGCGGAAGATTACAAAGACAAGAATAAAAAAGAAAGGCATACCCGGACGGTGGTTTGCGTCACCATGAACGCCTTCGTGTACTCCCGAAGGGCGGCGCCCTGGGCTTGGAGCAGGGCTCGGACGTCTTGCGCGGCTGTGTTTAAGACGGCCGTGCCACGTCCAGGCGTCCATTCTGGCGGGGCGCGGCTGGTGGCCTCTGCATCAGGAGCTGGCGAGCTTGCCGCCCTGACCTCCTGTGGCCGAGCTGCCGAAGCCGCCTTCTCACGCGATGGCACACCGAACTACGCACCGCCGGGGTCGCCCCACCACCAGCTCGCCACCAGTTGGCAGCGCTTGCAGCACCTCAGGCCGATTGGCCTGAGCATTGACGGTCGACAGGGGTGGGGTCGCCTGTGCTTCCATGACGACGGGCTCGCCCCCTCCCCTTTCCATGACCGGCTGGTCGTCGCCAGCTCCCCCGGTCGGCGCCTGGGTCTCTGGCGCCAGTGGCACGGAGCGCAGAGGGATGATGAGTTGCGGGGTTCAGCCATGGGCCGCCTCCTCTGCTTGCGCCTTGGCAGTCGCATCCGCCTGGGCCCTAGCCGCGGCGTCCGCCTGGGCCTTCGCCGCTGCGTCGGCCTTCTCCTGTGTCGACTTGGCCGCGTCCACCTTGTCCTTCTCTGCCCTCTCCCGCTCCTTGCACGCCTCCTGCGCGTTCCGCAGCGTTGCTGCCAGGAGCTCGGCGCGCAGGTCTACGCGGCGGGCGTTGGTGGAGCCCTCCGCCGTCCCTATCACGGAAGCGGAGTCAGACCGCTCAAGAGAGAGAGGTGACCTGTTCAAGACAAGAAGAAACTCAGAAGGAGTTGGCGAGAGAAAAGAAAGGAAACACAAGGGGTAGCAAAAACTTACGAAGACACATCGGCGGCTGCTTCGTGGCCTTCTAGAACGGGACCGCCTTCACGGCGGCCTCCTCCCGCGTGGTCGCGGTGGCCGTGCTCTTCGGTTTCTTCGGCCGACTGCCGAACTGCCGCGTGCTGGCTCGGCACTTCCGCGCGCCGCCTGGTGCGGCTGGCGCAGCTGAGGAACTCGCGCCCGCCTTGTTGGCGCCAGGTGGGCGGCGCGGCTCGACCTCCTCCCCGTCGTCGTCTGGACATTCATCAAGGCCACCCCTCCTCCGGAGCCGCCTGCTCCACCACCGCCACCTGTGGCGTCGTCCTCCTCCATGGCGGCCGCCCCCAAGTCGGGGTCGTCCACATCACTAACCGCCCGGTCCGGCAGGTACCCGTGGCCTTCCTCCAAGGCGTCAGCTACCGGCTGGGGGGTGAGGATCTGCATTGTGGCCGACTTATCAGGCGGCAAAAGCGGAACCCAGCACATAAAGAAACAGAAGAATTAAGGACTCACTGCGGGCGGCGGATCTGCGCGATACTATGGCCGCTAGCCGAACTGCCACTCCCCCTCTGAGAGTTTGCAGTTTGAGATGTAGATCACCAGCTGGGCCACCTCCGTGGCCGGCATCTCCTTGGTGCTCAGCCAGCACGAGTCGCGACGCCCGCTCATTCGGCTGATCAGATGAGGCCAGATTTAGAGAGGGAGCACTCGGTGCTCCACGAAGGCGGTCAGAAGATCTGACCCCTCGAGGCCTTCCGCCTCCGTCATCACCATGAGCCGTGCGATGGCGGCAGTGGAGGCGGCCATTAGTGTCTTCAGCTTGAAGGCCTGGTTTGTGCGGGGCTCAGCCAGCGGGCCGGCTGTATAAGCCGGCAAGTTGACGAAGTCCGTCGACGGGTGGACATTCTTGACATAGAAATATGATTTTTGCCACAGCTTCACCGATTGTGTCAAGATGATAGGCAGGAAGCAGTTCCCGGCTCCCGGGCATCACATCGCGACGAAGGCTCCGCACTGAGCCGGCGTCTCCTTGGCGGCGGTGCCAAGTTTGGTGTAGAAGAACTCGCCCCAGAGCTCGAGGGTGGGGAGGATGCCGAGGTAGCCCTCGTAGAGCGTGACGAAGGCGGACAATAGCACCACCGTGGTCGGCGTGAGGTGGTGCGGCTGGAGTCGATAGAATTGAAGAAAGGAGCGGAGAAAAGCTCGGTGACGATGAGCTGCGGCGGCGCTTCGGTGAAGTGGCAGGGGCGCTACAGCAGTGAAGAAAGGAGAGAACAAGAAAATGGCGAAGGGAGAGGAGGGCGCGCGTGCGCTTGCCGCCCCCTCCTCCCCCTACTTATAGCCCTAGGCGGCGAAGCCGAGGGGGCGAGAATGTGGGGAGATGTGGGATTAACTGCGCCCACGACCCCATGCCCCCATGTTTACCGCACAGTAACCGCGTGTAGTTACTGTGCCGCGGAATCCTAACCGCTCACCTCGGCCGCACCGGATCCGCACGTGCGCCGAGGCCCGGTAGAGGCGGGCCCCAGCCTGCAGCGACGCCCCGTCGCGCGCGTGGGCTGGCAGGCCGACCCGGCAGGTTGGCGCCACATGGCATGTAGGTAGCAGGCCGCCGGCCTGGCCCCTGGCCGGTGCGCCACCTCGCTCCTGCCTCTACTTTTCAAAAGCGCCAGGCAGCCCTCCTGGTCCCGGCCGACTCCTAGCTGTCGGCGCCTCAGAAGACGGACGAAGCATGATTGCCGACCACTCGGAGTATGAAGCTACTGGAGCTTTTCACCATTTCAGCCGCGGCGCCCCATCAGCTTCGGGGACTACTGTCGGAGTAAATGACCACGTGTAGCCTCATCGGTCTCCCCTGGTATTTCAAGACATCGGGGCCAGCAACGCCCTTCAAGCATCAAAGACAAAGTGCCGCCTTCTTGAGGCCTGCTGGTCCAATCGGCCGGCTGCCGAAGGCTGGCAGACTCCAGGAGGCAGCCTCGAAGCGGGCCAACTCCTAGCAGGCGGCCTCCAGAGAGGCCGGCTCCTAGCAGGCGGCCCCACGTACCCTCAAAGTTTGCACCCACATAATCGGGGCGAGACGGGGCGTGGCTACAGCGCAGCCTGCCACCCCCGAATCCAGGGCGGGGCGTGGCCACGGTGCAGCGTACTGGGCGGACATCCCTCGCCCGGCGCAACACTGTTGCCACACAGCCTGTGACATCACCCATGGCAGAGAAGGCCATGCTCCCACGACGGGCTGTCGGTACGGCCCGCAGACGACGGGCCCCACCTGTCCGTGAGAAGCCAGAAGGCGTTGAGCCCCGACCAGTCGACTCAAGGGGAGTTCAACTTCTGACCAGACGGCCCTCCCCCTTCCCTTGAAGTTTGTGCACCATTAATCGGAAGAGACGGGGAGGGGCTACAGTGAACGCCCACCAGACGGCGGGACTGTAGCCACGCATTCCCCGACAAAGCAAGCATCATCAGCCGCACGGCTATAGTACTAAGCAGCCGGCAGGACCCGCGAGCGGTGGGCGCGGCCTGTCGGCCAAGTACGAGACAGCCGGTGGGTCCCACCAGGCGGCGGGCCCTAGCTGCCGGCGGAGAAGCCGGTGACCATAGACACTGACAGCCCGGTCCTACACCCGGCTAGATTACCTTTGTACCCCTAGGGGGTAGGCCTATATAAACCCCCCAGGGCACCCATGCAAAGGGTTCAGCCCCTGAGAACACACCCACCACGTAGAGAGAGGAGAGAGCTAGCATTGCCCTTCTTCCTCCTCTAGCAAACAGCTCAAGGAGCACTTGTAGCTACTTGTTGATTTAGTGATCATGCGGAGACCCTGCAGAACAGGACTAGGGGTGTTATCTCCTAGGAGAACCCCGAACCTGGGTAAAGTGCGCCGGCGTTCGTGTCTATGCCTCATCCCGTTTCCAGGCACCGGCAATGTCTTACTAGCTCCCACCATGATAAGCCATCCTTTGGCATATGTCGCACCAAACCCTCGACAGAACCCTAGGCCTTGTTTTCAAGCATCGGAATACGGTTTTTGCTCACTTTTGTCACTAGTTAACTTGCTGTTTTATATTTTCAGATTACAAGAACCTATATCTACCATCTATGTTGCACGTGTATCACCATCTCTTCGCCGAACTAGTGCACCTATACAATTTACCATTGTATTGGGAGTGTTGGGGACACAAGAGACTCTTTGTTATTTGGTTGTAGGGTTGTTTGAGAGAGACCATCTTCATCCTACGCCTCCCACGGATTGATAAACCTTAGGTCATCCACTTGAGGGAAAATTGCTATTGTCCTACAAAACTCTGTGCTTGGAGGCCCAACACGATTCTACAAGAAGAAGGTTGTATAGTAGACATCACATTCCCTGCAAAAATAAGTTAGACGTCTTCTACTTTGTTGTTGCAAGTTTTATGTGGCTGCTACGGGCAACTAGAAAGAAATGTTCTTACCTACGCAAAACCACAACGGTGATTATCAAGTTTGCTGTTTTAACCTTCTGCAAGGATCGGCCATAGTCAAATTCGATTAAACTAAAGTAGGAGAAACAGACACCCGCCAGCCACCTTTATGCAAATCAAGTTGCATGTCAGTCGGTGGAACCGGTCTCATGTGTGTGGACATGTAAGGTTGGTCCGGGTCGCTTCATCCCACAATGCCGCTGAATCAAAATAAGGCGTTGGTGGTAAGCAATATGAACATCACCGCCCACAACTCCTTTGTGTTCTACTCGTGCATATCATCTACACATAGACCTGGCTCTGAGACCACTGTTGGGGAATGTTTCATGGAAAACAAAAATATTTTTACGCACACGGAAGATCTATCCATGGAGATGCATAGCTATGCGAGAGGCAGAGCATCTACATACCCTTGTAGATCGATGAGCGAAAGCATTTATCAACGCGGTTGATGTAGTCATACACCTTCATGATCCGTCCCGATCAAGTACTGAACGTACGGCACCTCCGCGTTCAGCACACGTTCAGCTAGATGACGTCCTCGCCTTCTCGATCCAGCAAGAGAGCGAAGTAGTAGACGAGTTTCGGCACCACGACAGCGTGGTGACAGAGGTGGTAAAACTATTCGCAGGGCTTCACCAAGCCCAACGAACGTGGATGGCGGAGGAACTAGAACTAGAGGGAGATGGGGCGCCGCACACGGCTTAGGGATCGTGGTGTGTGTTGCCCCTCTCCCTCCTCTCATATATATAGGCAGAGGAGGAAGAGGAGGCAGCTCTAGGGCGCGCCCCAGGTGGCCGGCGGCTGCCCTAGGAACCTGCCTAGCCGCCCCCCTTCCATATATGGACATGGGGGAAAGGAAAGGGGGAATGGCTGCCTTAGGGCGCCTCCCCCTTCCTTCCCTCCTTCCTTGACGCATGGGCTGCGGTGGTGGGGTGTGCCAGCCCCCTTTGTGGGCTGGTGTGCTCCCCCCTTTGGGCCATAAGGCTCACCACTTACCGGTTGCCTTCCGGAACCCCTTTTGGCACTCCGATAAATACTCGGTACTTCCCGAAACCTTTCCGGTGACCAAATACTATCATCCTATATATAAATCTTTACCTCTGGACCATTCCGGAGCTCCTCGCCATGTCCATGATCTCATCTGGGACTCCGAACAACATTCGGTCACCAATTCACATAACTCATATAATACTATATCGCCAACGAACGTTAAGTGTGCGAACCCTACGATTTCGAGAATGATGTAGACATGACCGAGATGCTTCTCCGATAAATAACCAATAGTAGGACCTGGATGCCCATATTGGTTCCTACATATTCTATGAAGATCTTTATCGGTCGAACATTTATGACAACATACGTAGTTCCCTTTGTCTGTCGGTATGTTACTTGCCCGAGATTCGATCGTCGGTATCTCCATACCTAGTTTAATCTCGTTACTGGCAAGTCTCTTTATTCGTTCCGTAATACATCATCCCGTAACTAACTCCTTAGTCACTTTGCTTGCAAGCTTCTTGTGATGTTGTATTACCGAGAGGGCCCAGAGATACCTCTCCGATATATGGAGTGACAAATCCCAATCTCGATTCAGGCCAAGTCAACAGACACCTTCAGAGATACATGTAGAGCATCTTTATGATCACCCAGTTTTGTTGTGATGTTTGATAGCACACAAGGTATTCCTCCGGTATCCGGGAGTTGCATGATCTCATGGTCGAAGGAATATGTATTTGACATTAAGAAAGCAATAGCAATAAGCTGAATGATCATATGCTCAGCTAACGGATGGGTCTTGTCCATCACATCATTCTCCTAATGATGTGATCCCGTTATCAAATGACAACTCATGTCTATGGTTAGGAAACCTTAACCATCTTTGATCAACGAGCTAGTCTAGTAGAGGCTCACTAGGGACACGGTATTTGTTTATGTATCCACACATGTATTTAAGTTTCCGGTCAATACAATTCTAGCATGAATAAAAAAAATTTATCATGATTAAGGAAATATAATAATAACCATTTCATTATTGCCTCTAGGGTATATTTCCATCAGTGGAATTAGGTGAGACGGAGCCCCGTGGGGCCCACGAGGTAATAGGGCATGCCTACCCCCTAGGCACGACTGTTGCGTTTTCGTCTCCTCGGTTGCCGTCTGGTCTCCTCCCGAAGCTTCTAGGGTCTCTCTTGTCCAGATAAAAAATCATCGAAAATGTTTCGTAGCGTCTGGACTCCATTTGGTACTGATTTCCTGGAAAACCAAAAATAGGCAAAAACAACAACTGACACTAGGCATTGGGTTAATAGGTCAGTCCTAGAAAATGATATAAAATAGCATATAATTGCATATAAAACATCCAAGATTGATAATACAATAACATGGAATAAAAAAAATTATAGATACGTTGGAGACGTATCATGGGGTGAAGTACCGAGGTACAGCACTTGCCTAGTCAGTGCACTGGCCGACGGTGATGGTGTCCGCGGACGTCATGTTCCTCCTTGCAGGCTCCATCATGATGCTCCCACTCCTTCCATCTAGGTCCGGGTGAAAATTTGATCTTCGGATTGGACGATTGTGACATCCCATGGTCGTGCCCTTCTTGGAGGCATCGTCTTGGATTCCTCGGTCCGGCATGGTCCGTCACACTTCTGCCCGGACGATCGCTCATCTTGGTGGTGGTCTTCGTCGACTCTAGGCAGTTTTTTCTACACATCTTGTAGGTGCTTGGTAGTCGTTGTAGTGGTGTGTCGGTGCCCGGCATCCTTGTATCTCGCCTTGCCTATGTGTGTGGCGTGTGTTTGTATCGGTTGCTTGGATGTATTTTTTGGTTGCTTTATAATATAAAGCGCGCGGCAGGGAGGCCCTTTTTAGTCAATTAATGAAGCCATCAACCGGTTAGGATACAATGGCATTGATTACATAGGTAAAAGCATACAAAAGAGCATTAATTGGATGCTATTACAGGTAGTAACGTGCTTAGTAGAAAAATGATGGCGTGCCCCTCAATTGGTCAACAATATCTTTCACCTTGAGACTGGTGTTTTGAAATTTGAATACATGATGGATATATTCTTTGAAATGAGGTAAAAGGCACTCTTTTATCAAGTAATAAGAAATTGAGAACAATCTAGCTAATTATAGAAAATTTGGCAAACTGAGCTACAACACCCCTAAGGAACAGAGTGAATTGCAAAAAAACACATTTGAAGTTTGAGACCAAATTTCTTGCACGCTCCTAAAATTCCACCACTATTCTTGTTAATTTTCTCAATAAAAGAAAAATGACCAATTTGAGCGAGTTAACCGCGATTTCTGATAGGCCTAGCCCACCAATTAGTGCAACGTCGTACTAGTGAGACGGTGAGGGTGTTGACAGCCGTTAGTTGGCGCCGTAGTACAAAATAGAGGGCTCAAGCGGCATCCAATCCATTCGCTCACTCCACTCACCCACTCTACTCTGCTCTCTCCCCTCGCTCTCAACGCCGAGCTCGTCATCACGAAGGAGGCACTGTGTCCTCACCGTCATTCAGTGATGCCGTCATGGAAGGCTGAAGAGGAGAGCAGCAATGATGACTTCGTCGGCATGGACATGGAGCTCTGGGTAAGTGCTCTCCTTTGCACCTAGGATTAGGGTTAGGGTTCATGTGTTCGTCAATTTGAGATCATCTTTAAGCACTTGAACTTTGTTTTGTGGTTAATAGTTGTGCCGACAGTACAGGAGAACCCTAACACCACCGTAGATGCATCTTTCTATGGTAGAGTTGCAGGTCCAACCATCAAATGCAGGCTTCACCAGGCCCCATGTTTGAAATATGTTGCATTTGAAGGCATCCACACGAGGAGGAGGTTATATGGATGTGGGGTACAGATTGGTGTTATCTAATTAGGGTTATTGTTAGTGGCAGTCAATGTTTGTTATTTATGTGTGTTGATGAATGGTTCTATTGAAAACTACTATGAGAAATGAACATATGCTTGTAGGTATTGCAATAATATCAAGTTTCCTCTCTATGTGTTGAAAATCTTGAAGCTTTGCTTGTTTTGCCGGTTGGAAATATGCCCTAGAGGCAATAATAAATAGTTATTATTATATTTCTTTGTTCATGGTAATTGTCTATTATTCATGCTATAATTGTATTGTCCGGAAATCGTAATACATGTGTGAATACATAGACCACAATGTGTCCCTAGTAAGCCTCTAGTTGACTAGCTCGTTGATCAACAGATAGTCATGGTTTCCTGGCTATGGACATTGGATGTCATTGATAACGGGATCACATCATTAGGAGAATGATGTGATGGACAAGACCCAATCCTAAGCATAGCATAAAAGATCGTGTAGTTTCGTTTGCTAGAGCTTTTCCAATGTCAAGTATCTTTTCCTTAGACCATGAGATCGTGCAACTCCCGGATACCGTAGGAGTGCTTTGGGTGTGCCAAACGTCACAACGTAACTGGGTGACTATAAAGGTGCACTACGGGTATCTCCAAAAGTGTCTGTTGGGTTGGCACGGATCGAGACTGGGATTTGTCACTCTGTGTGACGGAGAGGTATCTCTGGGCCCACTCGGTAATGCATCATCATAATGAGCTCTATGTGACTAAGGCGTTAGTCACGGGATCACGCCTTGCGGTACGAGTAAAGAGACTTGCCAGTAACGAGATTGAACAAGGTATTGGGATACCGACGATCGAATCTCGGGCAAGTAACATACCGATTGACAAAGGGAATTGAATACGGGATTGATTGAATCCTCGACACCGTGGTTCATCCGATGAGATCATCGTGGAACATGTGGGAGCCAACATGGGTATCCAGATCCCGCTGTTGGTTATTGACCGGAGAGGCGTCTCGGTCATGTCTGCATGTCTCCCGAACCCGTAGGGTCTACACACTTAAGGTTCGGTGACGCTAGGGTTGTAGAGATATGTGTATGCGGAAACCCGAAAGTTGTTCGGAGTCCCGGATGAGATCCCGGACGTCACGAGAGGTTCCGGAATGGTCCGGAGGTGAAGAATTATATATAGGAAGTCAAGTTTCGGCCACCAGGAAAGTTTCGGGGGTTACCGGTATTGTACCGGGACCACCGGAAGGGTCACGGTGGTCCACCGGGTGGGGCCACCTATCCCGGAGGGCCCCGTGGGCTGAAGTGGGAAGGGAACCAGCCCCTAGTGGGCTGGGCGCCCCCCATGGGCCTCCCCCCATGCGCCTAGGGTTGCAAACCCTAGGGTGGGGGGGCTTCCCACATGCCTTGGGGGGCAAGGCAACCCCTTCCCCCCTTTGGCCGCCGCCCCCCCACCCTAGATGGGATCTGGCCGGCGCCCCCCCCCCTTCCAGGGGGCCTATATAAAGGGGGGAGGGAGGGCAGCAACCTACAGCCTTGGGCGCCTCCCTCCTCCCCTGCAACACCTCTCTCTCTCTCTCGCAAAAGCTCGGCGAAGCCCTGCCGGAGACCCGCTACATCCACCACCACGCCGTCGTGCTGCTGGATCTCCATCAACCTCTCCTCCCCCCTTGCTGGATCAAGAAGGAGGATACGTCGCTGCACCGTACGCGTGTTGAACGCGGAGGTGCCATCCGTTCGGCACTCGGTCATCGGTGATTTGGATCACGGCGAGTACGACTCCGTCATCCACGTTCACTGGAACGCTTCCGCTCGCGATCTACAAGGGTATGTAGATGCACTCCTTTCCCCTCGTTGCTAGTATACTCCATAGATGCATCTTGGTGAGCGTAGGAAAATTTTAAAATTATGCTACGATTCCCAACAGTGGCATCATGAGCCAGGCCTATGCGTAGTTACTATGCACGAGTAGAACACAAAGAAGTTGTGGGCGTTGATGTTGCCAATTCTTCTTGCCGCTACTAGTCGTTTCTTGTTTCGGCGGCATTGTAGGATGAAGCGGCCCGGACCGACCTTACACGTACGCTTACGTGAGACAGGTTCCACCGACTGACATGCACTAGTTGCATAAGGTGGCTAGCGGGTGTCTGTCTCTCCTACTTTAGTCGGAACGGATTCGATGAAAAGGGTCCTTATGAAGGGTAAATAGAAATTGGCAAATCACGTTGTGGTCATACGTAGGTAAGAAACGTTCTTGCTAGAAACCTACAAACCACGTAAAAACTTGCAACAACAATTAGAGGACGTCTAACTTGTTTTTGCAGCATATGTTATGTGATGTGATATGGCCAGAAGATGTGATGAATGATATATGTGATGTATGAGATTGATCATATTCTTGTAATAGGAATCACGACTTGCATGTCGATGAGTATGACAACCGGCAGGAGCCATAGGAGTTGTCTTTATTATTTTGTATGACCTGCGTGTCATTGAATAACGCCATGTAATTTACTTTACTTTGTTGCTAAACGCGTTAGCCATAGAAGTAGAAGTAATCGTTGGCGTGACGACTTCATGAAGACACAATGATGGAGATCATGATGATGGAGATCATGGTGTCATGCTGGTGACGAAGATGATCATGGTGCCCCGAAGATGGAGATCAAAGGAGCATAATGATATTGGCCATATCATGTCACTATTTGATATCATGTGATGTTTATCATGTTTTTGCATCTTATTTGCTTAGAACGACGGTAGTAAGTAAGATGATCCCTTATGATAATTTCAAGAAAGTGTTCACCCTAACTGTGCACCGTTGCGAAGGTTCGTTGTTTCGAAGCACCACGTGATGATCGGGTGTGATAGATTCTAATGTTCGAATACAACGGGTGTTGACGAGCCTAGCATGTACAGACATGGCCTCGGAACACACGCAATACACTTAGGTTGACTTGACGAGCCTAGCATGTACAGACATGGCCTCGGAACACGGAGGACCGAAAGGTCGAGCATGAGTCGTATAGAAGATACGATCAACATGGAGATGTTCACCGATCTTGACTAGTCCGTCTCACGTGATGATCGGACACGGCCTAGTTAAACTCGGATCATGTTTCACTTAGATGACTAGAGGGATGTCTATCTGAGTGGGAGTTCATTAAATAATTTGATTAGATGAACTCAATTATCATGAACTTATTCTAAAATCTTTACACTATGTCTTGTAGATCTAATGGCCAACGTTGTCCTCAATTTCAACGCGTTCCTAGAGAAAACCAAGCTGACAGATGATGGCAGCAACTATACGGACTGGGTCCGGAACCTGAGGCTCATCCTCATAGTAGCCAAGAAAGATTATGTCTTAGAAGCACCGCTAGGTGATGCACCAATCCCACAGAACCAAGACGTTATGAACGCTTGGCAATCACGTGCTGATGATTACTCCCTCGTTCAGTGCGGCATGCTTTACAGCCTAGAACCGGGTCTCCAAAAGCGTTTTGAGAAACATGGAGCATATGAGATGTTCGAGGAGCTGAAATTAGTTTTTCAAGCTCATGCCCGGGTCGAGAGATATGATGTCTCCGACAAGTTCTTCAGCTGTAAAATGGAGGAGAACAGTTCTGTTAGTGAGCACATACTCAGAATGTCTGGGTTGCACAACCGCTTGTCTCAGCTGGGAGTTAATCTCCCGGATGACGCGGTCATTGACAGAATCCTCCAGTCGCTTCCACCAAGCTACAAGAGACTTGCCGGTAAAGAGACTAAGGCGTTCGTCACGGGATCATGCCTTGCGGTACGAGTAAAGAGACTTGTCGGTAACGAGATTGAACAAGGTATTGGGATACCGACGATCGAATCTCGGGCAAGTAACATACCGATTGACAAAGGGAATTGAATACGGGATTGATTGAATCCTCGACACCGTGGTTCATCTGATGAGATCATCGTGGAACATGTGGGAGCCAACATGGGTATCCAGATCCCGCTGTTGGTTATTGACCGGAGAGGCGTCTCGGTCATGTCTGCATGTCTCCCGAACCCGTAGGGTCTACACACTTAAGGTTCGGTGACGCTAGGGTTGTAGAGATATGTGTATGCGGAAACCCGAAAGTTGTTCGGAGTCCCGGATGAGATCCCGGACGTCACGAGAGGTTCCGGAATGGTCCGGAGGTGAAGAATTATATATAGGAAGTCAAGTTTCGGCCACCGGGAAAGTTTCGGGGGTTCCGGTATTGTACCGGGACCACCGGAAGGGTCCCGGGGGTCCATCGGGTGGGGCCACCTATCCCGGAGGGCCCCGTGGGCTGAAGTGGGAAGGGAACCAGCCCCTAGTGGGCTGGGCGCCCCCCATGGGCCTCCCCCCATGCGCCTAGGGTTGCAAACCCTAGGGTGGGGGGGCTTCCCACTTGCCTTGGAGGGCAAGGCAACCCCTTCCCCCCTTTGGCCGCCGTCCCCCCACCCTAGATAGGATCTGGCCGGCGCCCCCCCTCCCAGGGGGCCTATATAAAGGGGGGAGGGAGGGCAGCAACCTACAGCCTTGGGCGCCTCCCTCCTCCCCTGCAACACCTCTCTCTCTCTCTCTCGCAAAAGCTCGGCGAAGCCCTGCCGGAGACCCGCTACATCCACCACCACGCCGTCGTGCTGCTGGATCTCCATCAACCTCTCCTCCCCCCTTGCTGGATCAAGAAGGAGGAGACGTCGCTGCACCGTACGTGTGTTGAACGCGGAGGTGCCGTCCGTTCGGCACTCGGTCATCGGTGATTTGGATCACGGCGAGTACGACTCCGTCATCCACGTTCATTGGAACGCTTCCGCTCGCGATCTACAAGGGTATGTAGATGCACTCCTTTCCCCTCGTTTCTAGTATACTCCATAGATGCATCTTGGTGAGCGTAGGAAATTTTTAAAATTATGCTATGATTCCCAACATTGCCTTCCTATGCTAGTTGATTCTTGCTCCCATAAATTATTTGCTCACAAAATCCCTATGCATAGGAAGTGTATTAGGCTTAAATGTGCTAGTCATATGTTTCATGATGCTCCCATTATGTTTCAATTCTTATCTTTTATGTGAGCATCATTAAAATCATCATGCCTAGCTAAAAAGGCAATAAAGAAAAGTGCTTGTTGGGAGACAACCCAATATTTACCCCTACTGTTTTTCTGTGTTCACATGATTAAGCTACTGTAGTAATCATGTTTTATAGCTTTTTTCAATAAAGTTCCAAGTAAAGCCTTTGGGATAGTGTGGATGATAGTTGACTTGATTCTGTGCAAAAATAGAAACTTTTGTGCCCAGTAACAGAATTGTTCAAAATCACTGGAGCATCGCAAAATTCTGATTTTTTTACAAATGATTGATATAAAAATTGACTACATTTTCCTTTTTTCAGAATTTTTGGATTTACAGAAGTATGGTCATTGTTCAGATCATTACAGACTATTCTGTTTTTGACTGATTCTGTTTTCAACGCATAGTTTGCTTGTTTTATCGTTTCTAACTTTCTATGGCTTATATTGGTCAATATAAATTGTAGAAATTGTAGGGTATAGTAGGCATTCTGCAAGAAAAAATATGAATCTTGTCTTGACAGTACCACAGTGAATGATTTGCTCTTTATCATACTAACCTATCTCACGAAGTTTCATTAAGTTTTGTGTGATTTAAGTTTTCAAGTTTTGGGTGAATTGATATGAGGAAAATAAGGAGTGGCAAGACCCTAAGCTTGGGGATGTCCAAGGCACCCCAAGGTAATATTCAAGGAAGACCCAAGCAACTAAGCTTGGGGACGCCCTGGAAGGCATCCCCTCTTTCGTCTACAACATTATCGGTAACCTAACTTGGAGCTATATTTTTATTCGTCACATGATATATGTTTTGGTTGGAGTGTCATTTTGTTTTGTTGACTTTTGCTTGCTGTTATTTAGAATAATGTTTTGTATCTTTTATTTCATTAAAAATGTCAACTATAGCCTTTACCAAGCTTGTTTTGCGAGTCTGTTGTTGTTTGAAAACAAAAAGTTTTTATCATTGTCTGAATTCTTCAGAAAAGTCAGAACGTGATAAAATCTTGAAAATTTTAAACAGTAAGTGCTACTTGTGAGCTGCGTTGGGATTTCCTCGAAGAGGAGAGGGTGATGCAATATAGTAGAGATAAGTATTTCCCTTAGTTAAGAACCAAGGTTATCAATCTAGTAGGAGAACCACGCAACACCTCATTAGCAGTACCTACACAAAAAATAACAAATACTTGCACCCAACGCTAACAAGGGGTTGTCAATCCCTCGAGGGTTAATTGCAAGTATCAAATCTCATCGTGATGATAAATAGCACAAAAATACAAAATAAAACAAAGTAAAGAAAATTTCAGCAAGGTATTTTGATAAAAATAGACCTGGGGCCCATAGTTTTCACTAGAGGCTTCACTATTGAAAATAGCATACGGTGGGTAAACAAATTATTGTTGGGAAATTGAAAGAAAAGCGAATAATCATGACGATATCCAAGGCAATGATCATGTATATAGGCACAACGTCTAATACAAGTAGATCGACTCCTCCTGCATCTACTACTATTACTTCTCACATCGACCGCTATCCAGCACGCATCTAGAGTATTAAGTTCATAAAGAACGGAGTAACGCCTTAAGCAAGATGACATGATGTAGATAAAGAAAACTCACGCATGAATAAACCCCATCTTTTTATCCTTAATGGCAACGATACAAATACGTTTCTTGTCCCCTTCTGTTACTCGGATATAGATCACCGCAAGATTGAACCCATCACAAAGCACCTCTCCCATTGCAAGAAAAGTCAATCTAGTTGGCCAAACCAACTCAATAGATCGGAGAGAAATATAAAGCTATAATAATCATGCATAAAACAGTTCAGAGAAGACTCAAATAATATTCATGGTAATCTGATTGTAAACTCACAGTTCATCGGATCCCAACAAACACATCGCAAAAAGTGATTATATCGAATAGATCTCCAAGAATATCGAGGAGAACATTGTATTGAAGATCAAAGAGAGAGAAGAAGCCATCTAGCTACTAGCTATGGACCTGTAGATCTATGGTAATACACTCACACATCATCGGAAGGGAGGCAAGGATGATTTAGAGCCCCTCTGTGGTTGATTCCCCCACCGATAGAGCACCGGAGAAGGCCTCCAGATGGGATCTCTTGAGAACAGAAACTTGCGGCGGCAAAAAAAGTATTTCAGGTGGCTCTCTGATGTCAGGGGAATATTTTAGAATTTACAGAGGTGGAATTAGGTCAAGAGGTGCCACGAGGGCCCACAAGCCTGCCCACCCCCGGGGCGCGCCTCTCGAGCTTGTCGCTCCCTCGTGGCTCGTCAGGTCTTCTCCCGAACCTTTTAGGGTCTCTTCTGGTCCAGAAAAATTAATCCAAAGTCTTTTCTCCATTTGGATTTTGTTTGATATTAGTTTCCTGAAAAGCCAAAAGCAAGCAAGAAAATAGCAACTGGCACTAGGCACTAGGTTAATAGGTTAGTTCCAAAAAAATGATATATCACTGCTGCAGGATGCAGATAACGCGACACTACGACCAGAGACCCTTCGACGAAACTGTGTGTGATGCCATAATCGCAAACGGTGGTGTAAAAAACCGTCAAAAAAGTTGCAAAACATTTGTGATGACGGATGCATCAAACATGGTTCAGATTTTAGTTCCGTGTGCGAAGCAGGGCATACGGTTGATCTAGACGAATTGTTTGCGATTAGACAGAACAACAGAAACGGGCAGCCATATCAATGTGTGTGCGATATACGGCATATGGTGCGCTCCGATGAACGGTTTGCTATTAGGGAAAGCGACAGAAACAGTCCGCCAGATCAAGGTGTGTGTGATATACGGCATACGGTTTAGTCGAATGAACTGCTTTCGATTAGGGAAGAGAACATAAATGGTTCAACTTAACAAGATGTGTGTGATACGCGGCAAAAAGGCCCGGAGGTTAATTCGAGAACAAGTACACAGAGCTTAATTTGATATACATGACTTATAAGTTTCACAGAAATCATATCACTTTTTTTGGAAAACATTTAATTGCCTTGAATGTATATATAATGCTCTGTCCTGTTAGTTGAATTAACCTCGAGGTCCATGTTTTGGAAACATGTCGTACAGTAACGGGATAGACCTTCATTCAAGCCAATAAACATGTGTTCAAAAAACAAAAATTATCAAAAAGTAACGAGATAGACCTTCTTCAAGCCAATCAACATGTGTACAAAAACAAAAAAATGTAAAAAATTACAAAACAAGGACCTCGAGGTTAATTCAACTAATATGATGGAGCACTATATACATTCAACGCAATTAAATGTTTACAGTGACCCATCACATCAGTTAAATTAACATCGAGGCCACTTCCCGTCCGGTCACCCATCTGATGACTACTCCAGCCTCAGCACACTTAACTTGGGAGTTCTGTTAGATGAGCTATCGGTAAGGAAGCGGGTCCTTGCTGCTGTAGGATCCCTCTTTGCATTCTTTATTGGGCACCCTGATGACCGACTATTGCCGCCCAATGGTCAATGCCACGTCCCCCGCATGGCAGTTTTTGCAGCGGGTAACTGCATCGTCACGTCGCGCCCGGCGCAACCGCATGCACGCGAACGTGCGTGATCGTGCGCCGGCCTCAAACATTGGCAACACAACTTATAAATTGACGGTTGTAGTACTAGTTACAGTGATGCATATAATTAAGCAAAGGGATCGCACATGTCTGTATTGACTAGAACGAGAATGCAATAGCACAATAAGAATTAAGGCCACGATGATGCGATCACAGTGGTGGTTACAGGAGGCAAGAAGAAAGATGCTTCCATCAACGTACGACCTCCTCCTCCTCAACTCAGTGCACCGGGCCACCGACCGGTGGCTAAGGAGCGGCGGCTTTTGTGGCGAGGTCAAGGTGCTTCTCAGCAATGGCATCCAAGGCTTCAAGCTGGTTGAAGAAGGCCAACGTCGTAGCGTCCTCACTGGCCTTGTAGATACCTATGTACACGATTCGCTTGTACACATGGATGTGTAGGTCGACGGTTTCTTGCAAGGCGAGGGGCCTCGCGGCGAGCGCGACCTCCAGGTGGACATTCTTTGTGGCGTCGGCGGGCAATCGCAGGGCAACCAGTGCTTGAAATAGGTTCCGACCATGGAGGCCGATTAGGGTGGCAGGCAATGAGGAGCCCGGGCACGCGGGCTGGAGGACTACGGCGATGTCGTCCGCGAGCTTCTTCACGACGGTGAACCTGTTGGTGGTGCGAACGATCATCTGGTTGTATTGAGAGTCGTAGCTGGCGTCGACGGCGGCCATCCACCAGCCGGTCGCCAACACCGTGTGGAGACGATCCATGGTGCCATGCCGCAGGCCGGCATCATGGACCATCTGGCACAGCTGCTGGCCGCTCGCGCGCATTGCCGCCATGGGTCTGGAGTGAGCACTTTTGCACTTAGTAGTGTAGGTGCTTAGGCAAATGCTTAGGTGCGTACGATGTGGTAGATGCATTGGAATGGAGGGGCGCCTTTATATGAGTGCAAACTGCGTTGCATTCACATCGTGATGCCTCCTTTCCTGGTCCTCCTCCCACTACTTCCCTCATGCATTCACACGATGCTAATTGAAGGAGGATGCATCATTGACCATTCAACATTTCAGGAACCGCAACCCTCTCCCTCGTATGCATTAAAGCCGTATCGGGAACTGCACCACCCGCTGTCAAATTGAATAGTACTGCGCTGCCCGCTACACGCCCGGCTGAACACGCCTCCTCGCCTCTATCTATGCTTAATTACTAAATTTTAGTTGCAAAAATTAGATACTGCTAGTGATTTTTAGCTTCATATTTTGACAAATCGCAGTGTTACAAGGTTGTCAAATGGCATGTTACTAGATCAACAAATGTCAATCTTTCTAGTTTGACAAATGGCAACATACCCAATATGATAGATGCAAATCTTACCAAATTGTTTGCAAGTGGTTCACACGGGTCATCCAAATGAACCATTTGTGTTCAAGAGATGCACAAATCCTGCTCTCACTTTGCATACGGGTGTTCTATCTAAAACATTTGCGATCAAGAGCCATTAAAACCAATAGCCATTAAAACCAAGACACATGGCATCACGTGAATGGTTAACATAACGCACACGGTTTGAATTATACAAACGTTTGAGATATTAAAGTGGCAGCTATTTTTTCAAAATGCCTTTGTTGGCTGTTATTCGAGTGCGCCTTCTCTCAAAATGGACACGAAAAATACCACAACATGTCGGGTGCAACTCCATGATAGCATGCCAAGTTTCATGAATTTCAGACGAGTTTTGGATTTGTTAGAATTTAAAAACCAGGCATCTCAATGTTTGTGGCCGAGTGACGGTGGCAGGGTGTTTGACATTCATTCCCATTTCTTGCATGGGACCTAAGCATGCACCCAAGGACAAATATTTGATTTTTCAACCAATTTATATGCACTGGAGCATGTGCATGTAGTTCAAATTTGAATTATGCACATAAATGCATTGAAAACTCACTTAATGCATAAAAATGTCCAAACGAACCCCAAAAATCACAAAAAATAACACAACACTCCTGTTGTTCTATGTTGACACGAGAAAATTTTGAAAGCAATAAGAGGCAATGCATATCGTTTCGTCCCCAAAGGTGGGACGTTCCCTATAAAAACCATCATGCTTGTTGTGAGAAGCTCTGGTTTGTGAGAAGCTTATACCCAAACCTGCCCCAAATGGGACAAAAATTTACCACGACATGTTGATGCCGCTCCATGATACCATGCCAAGTTTCATGAATTTCAGACGAGTTTTGGATTTACTAGAATTTAAATACTAGGTATCTCAACGTTTTGCCGGGAATCAACGGTGCCCTGGTGTTTGAAATTCATTCCCATTTCTTGCATGGGACCTAAGCATGCACCCAAGGACACAAAATTGATTTTTGAACCAATTTATATGCACTGGAGCATGTGCATGTAGTTCAAATTTAAATTATGCACATAAATGCATTGAGAACTCAGTTAATGCATAAAATGTCCAAACGAACCCCGAAAAATCACAAAAATTGACACAACACTCCTGTTGTTCTATGTTGACACAAGAAAAAAATTTGAAAGCAATAAGAGGCAATGGATATCGTTTCGTCCCCAAAGGTGGGACGTTCCCTATCGAAACCATCATGCTTGTTGTGAGAAGCTCTGGTTTGTGAGAAGCTTATACCCAAACCTGCCCCAAATTGGACAAAGAATTTATCACGGCATGTTGATGCCGCTCCATTATAGCATGCCAAGTTTCATGAATTTCAGACGAGTTTTGGATTTACTAGAATTTAAATACCAGGTATCTCAATGTTTGCGGCCGAGTGACGGTGGCAGGGTGTTTGACATTCATTCCCATTTCTTGCATGGGACCTAAGCATGCACCCAAGGACAAAGATTTGATTTTTCAACCAATTTATATGCACTGGAGCATGTGCATGTAGTTCAAATTTGAATTATGCACATAAATGCATTGAAAACTCACTTAATGCATAAAAATGTCCAAACGAACCCCGAAAAATCACAAAAAATAACACAACACTCCTGTTGTTCTATGTTGACACGAGAAATTTTTGAAAGCAATAAGAGGCAATGGATATCGTTTCGTCCCCAAAGGTGGGGCGTTCCCTACCGAAACCATCATGCTTGTTGTGAGAAGCTCTGGTTTGTGAGAAGCATATACCCAAACCTGCCCCAAATGGGACAAAAAAATTACCACGACATGTTGATGCCGCTCCATGATAGCATGCCAAGTTTCATGAATTTCAGACGAGTTTTGGATTTACTAGAATTTAAAAACCAGGTATCTCAATGTTTGCGGCCGAGTGACGGTGGCAGGGTGTTTGACATTCATTCCCATTTCTTGCATGGGACCTAAGCATGCACCCAAGGACAAAGATTTGATTTTTCAACCAATTTATATGCACTGGAGCATGTGCATGTAGTTCAAATTTGAATTATGCACATAAATGCATTGAAAACTCACTTAATGCATAAAAATGTCCAAACGAACCCTGAATAATTCCAATTCTTTTATGACACACATATAGTTGCTTGTTCACTGCAGATAAAAGGTCTAGCAATTCAAACACCGTCCATGGCCGCTGTGACCCCATTATGTAATTCAAATCAAGACGAAAAATCAAGTAGATCCCACACAGTTTATTATAACCAACCGTGTGAGATGCAGCACAAAATATCTTGGAGCACCGTCGGAGTATAGTACGCATACGGCTTACGCGAGAAGGTGCGACGGCTACAGTCCACAGCCCGCTCTGAATAAGGGACCGTGTCTGATGACACTTTGCGCGCCAGTTTTTTCGCTGAAGCGATTCCAAATTTTCGGCTTCCGCAGAAATATCTACCTCCCCGCCCCCTCCCCCTTACCAAAAGCCACATTTCCCCTGCTTCCTCCTTCCTTTCCAAGTTGAAACCTTCACTCCTTGCTTGCAGCGCCGCCTCCTCGCCGGCGACCCTCCTTCACGCTGCTCGGCCTCGCCTATCCAGGCAGGTAATCCACACCCGACCCCCATCCTCCTCCTCCTTCCACATCCCACATGCCCCGACCGCCGGCGCGAGCGCGACACCTTCCACCCAAATCACCGACCCCTCCACCAAATAAGAACCGGCCTAAGCCATGGTGCACGCAGTATAGCCAGGATCTCAAGGAGCATTTGGCAGCGGAGAAGCAAATCGCGGCCGCACGCGCGGATGAGGTCGCGATGGCTGCCATTCGTGCCGAGCCCCAGATCTTGGAGGAGCACCTCGCCGTCGAGGCCACCGTTGACGCCTCGCGCGCTGACGCCGCGACGCGGTTGGCTGCTTTAAATGACAGTTCGTGGCGTTTTCTCGAGGCCACCGTCGGTGCCTTCGACGAAGACTACGAGGTGTTTTCTCAGCGTGCACGTGCTTACCTCATCTCGAGAGCCAGCAGGTTGGTGCCCGAAGCGGCTCAGGCAACTCACCACTACAACGAGGGCACCCACGATGCGGAGGCCTCGCCCTCTTTCATGTCCAAGGAGCCAATCGTCATCGATATCTCCGACAATGAGGAGTAGCTTGTCTTATTAGCTCACTATAAGGACCCATGTTCAGTTTGCTAGCTACTGCCTTTCCTTAACAAATTCTAGTGAATTGTGCTATCTACTTTTACCATGCAATCTTCTGCTATAGTGTATATGTTCTATATGTCGTGCAATGTGGTGTTCAGTTAACTGCTTCGTTCAATTCTGCAAATGTGATGTTCAATTCTTCAGGGTGCAATATTTCCAAGTTGTTAAGCATGCTTGGTTTGGTTAACTGTCTGATCTTCTATTACGAGTATGTTATATTGTGCAATGTGGTGCTCAGTTAACGTTTGGTTCATTTGTTGTGGTGTTTAGTTAACTGCTTGGTTCAATTCTGCAATGCGATGTTCAATTGTTGTGGCTGCATTCTGTTATTGTATACCATGTGAGAAATAAATCAAATTTGGTGTACTAAATACATGAGAAACAAATACAATTGCTATATTTCCAAGTTGTTAAGCATGCTTGGTTTGGTTAACTGTCTAATCTTCTATTAGGAGTATGTTATATTGTGCAATGTGGTGCTCAGTTAACGTTTGGTTCATTTGTTGTGGTGTTTAGTTAACTGCTTGGTTCAATTCTGCAATGCGATGTTCAATTGTTGTGGCTGCATTCTGTTATTGTATACCATGTGAGAAATAAATCAAATTTGGCTGTACTAAATACATGAGAAACAAATACAATTGCTATATTTCCAAGTTGTTAAGCATGCTTGGTTTGGTTAACTGTCTGATCTTCTATTAGGAGTATGTTATATTGTGCAATGTGGTGCTCAGTTAATGTTTGGTTCATTTGTTGTGGTGTTTAGTTAACTGCTTGGTTCAATTCTGCAATGCGATGTTCAATTGTTGTGGCTGCATTCTGTTATTGTATACCATGTGAGGAATAAATCAAATTTGGCTGCACTTAATACATGAGAAACATATACAAGTGCTATATTTCCTAGTTCTTAATCATGCTTGGTTTGGATAAATGGGTTTTCCATGTGGCTTGAATTAATCTGATGAATCTGCAATGTGCTTATTTATCATCAACATATTTTACTGATAGCATGCGAACACTTACTTAACCTGATGACTAACTACCTTATATGTGTTGCAGGGAAACAATGGGAAGCACTGAGGTTTACAAGATGGTACTAACTATTATACCTTGCCTTTTTTTATTCCTTTGCCCCATTTCCAATATAGAGAAGATATTTATGCACATCCTTGTTTTCAGGGTTCACTGATGATTACCTCTCAAACCACCTCTGTGGTCAGGAGGCGAGGAAAGTTTTCATACAACACCCACGGTTCAATATTGAAGTGTTCCTGAAGAGGTCGAAGGATGGACGGTCAATCATCCACAGGCACTGGCCTAAAGTTGCAAAGACCTTCAACATGAATGAAGGCTCAATATTCGCCTTCCGCTTCAGCAGTTTTCCAGATGAGATGCATCTCTCTATGTACCGTCTATGATGCTAATTTCGAAAGGTTCTAGATGTTGCATGTGAAACTTGCTGCTGGTGCAGTCGTGTAATGGGGTAGCTGAGTGCTGAAGCTATATCATGTTGTACTCCGATGTATTTCAATTATGAAATCCTGCTTCCTTAATATGGAAATGGAATATATTATGTGCTTAATATGAATGTCAATTAGATTAGTAAATGGATTATTAATAATAGGGCAATTAGCCCGCTAATTGGCCAATTAGCTTGCTAATTGGGTTTTCCTATTGCAAATGGTTATTGAGAAAACACCGTGGGCGATGACCTCAAGCAACGCACACAGTTTCTAGGAATAAACCATTTGGATCAATGCGCAATCACACACGACATTCTCTTGAAAACTGTTTGCGTTACGCCACCTTGCGCAAACGTTTTCCTTGGAGTGAATGTGTGGGATGTATATACGAACAGAAACGTTTAGCAGTGACTGACTGTGTGGGGTGTACTTACGACCAGAAATGATTTCGCCTGTATAATTGTATTTTTTAGCACTACTTTACGTATTTTTGTATTTGAGTGCTCGCCGGTCGCACACGACCTCATTTTGCCGAGCATGTGTGCTAGGAGGGCATATCCCCGACGGTTTCTGGGTCGTGAGGGAAGGACCCCCTTATCGCCCACACTCACTAGGTGACGGTTCCGAACGCCGTCGCGGAAAGGGGTTAAAAACCGTTTGTATAGCACCGACATGTACCAGTGTATAATTGCATATAAACATCCAAGATTGATACTATAATAACATGGAACAATAAAAAATTGTACATACGTTGGAGATGTATCAGTAAGCTATGATAAATTTTCTACGGTGTGGTGATTTTTCAGAATTTTTGGAGTTAAAAAGTTTTGAATCTTTCTTCATCCTTTACAGACTGTTCTTTTTAGACAAATTGTTGTTATGTTTGCGTTATTTGCATATGTTTGCTTGTTTAATGATTCTATTTGAGGATAGGCATATTAAATATACAGAGGCATTTAGTATGCAATGTTAAATAATAATTTTAGTGATTTGCTACAGTAGAGAATGATAAGGTTTTGTATTAATTTATACTAGCTTATCTCACGAGTTCTTGTTGAGTTTGTGTGGATGAAGTTTTTGAGATTTAGGGAAACTGTGATATGAGAGGAATTAAGGAGACATAAGATCTCAAGCTTGGGGTTGCCCAAGGCATCCCAAGATAATATTTCAAGAAGTCTCAAGCATCTAAGCTTGGGGATGCCCCGGTAGGCATCCCACCTTTCTTCATCAACAATTATCGGTTAGTATCGGTTGAGCCTAAGTTTTTACTTGTTCACATGATATGTGCTATTCTTGGAGTGCCCTTTTATTTTTCTTTGCTGTTTGAGTAAAATACTTGGTTCTGAAATTTTGAAATGAGAGAGAGTCCTCACTTAGCTACTTAATTGTTTGGCTACTCATTTGATCTACACTTATATCTTTTTGGAGTAGTTTGTCATTTACTCTTGTTCTTCACTTATATCCTAAGAGTAAATTGTTGAATGAATTGTATATCATAAAGTTGAAATTATATGTGCTTCATATGCTTGTATGTTGCCTAGTAGTAGTATCACATTGGGTTTAGAAAGTAAAATTTATTGAAGTTTGCAATATTGGTCATACGAGCAATTCATGAATAATTAGTATATGGAAGAGATACAACTGCCTCAACTTCATCCCTCGACATGGTCACATGGTATTCTATGTGATGACTGATTTAGTGATGTTCATAGAGCAAAGATATCACAGTCATGTGGGCTATATGGCAGTCCTGGAACAAATCGACACATGATGATGACCATTCAAACTTGGTGTTCTCAGTTAGGCGTATCAGAGAAGACCTAACTATCTTGGACATCCCCTGTCAACATGTAAAAATTCTCCTAGGACATGGTTGGCATTTGTCGATAGAGGGGTGGGTGCAAATTAATATTGATGGGGCTCTGAACCTTGCTGAGAGCAAGGCTGCTGAAAAAGAGGTGGCGCGGTCACCCTCTTCGTTACTCGGAGCATGGAGCAAGCCACACGAAGGTGTCACTGATCCGTTCATTGCGAAAGCTTTGGCATTGCAGGATGGCGTTATATTTGCTTGCTTCGAGGATACCCACATCTGATAATGGAGATAGATTGACGGGAACTGGGCTATCAATGTACTTCTCGTTGTAGATCCCTGTTGGTTGTGGCACCGATTCTCTTAGAAGTCAGAGAGCGAGCTTCATCATTTTTATCTTTTGTATTTCAACATGTAAACAGATTAGTCAAATCAACCAGCTCCTTTTTGTTGAATCGAGCTCTCTGAATTCAGAAAATAATTTCTGGCTAGAATAAAGATATCGATTATGTCGTCCCGAACATGGAATAAATTCAGAGTAATGTCTAGTTTTTCTGACAGCTTATGGCATATGGTGCTCTCTTCCTGTTTATTCTAGAACTCACGCAAGCCCCCCCTGTTGGGAAACGTAGCATGCCATTTCATAAAATTTCTACGCTCACGCAAGATCTATCTAGGAGATGCATAGCAACGAGAGGGGGAGAGTGTGTCCACGTACCCTCGTAGACCTAAAGCGGAAGCGTTTGAAAACGCGGTTGATGTAGTCGAACTTCTTCTCATTCCGACCAATCAAGCACCGAACGTACGGCACCTCCAAGTTCTGCACACTTTCAGCTCGATGACGTCCCTCGAACTCTTGATCCAGCAAAGTGTCAAGGGAGAGTTCCATCAGCACAATGGCCTGGTGACGGTGATGGTGAAGTGATCCGCGCAGGGCTTCGCCTAAGCACCACGAAGATATGACTGGAGGCGTAAACTGTGGAGGGGGCGCCACACACGGCTAACATTGTTGGTGGGTGTTCTAGGCGCCCCCTCCCCATGTATATATAGGTGTGAGGGGGAGGGGAGCTGCCTTGGGCGCCCCAAGTAGGAGGAATCCTACTTGGAGGCCCTAATCTAATTCGCCCCCCTACCATATTTACCGGGAGGGAAAAGGAAGAGGGGGGAGTGGAAATGAAGGGGGAGGCCGACTCCCCCTCTTTCCTTCTCCCACATGGCCGGCGGCCTAGGAGGGGTGCGCCAACCCCTTGTGGGCTGGTGTGCCCCTTCCCCTTTGGCCCATGTGGCCCATTAACCCCCCGGGGTTCCGGTAACCCCTTCGGTAGTCCGATATGTACCCTATACTCTCCAAAACACTTCCGGTGTCCGAATACTATTGTCCTATATATCAATCTTTACCTCTCGACCATTTCGAGACTCCTCGTCATTTCCATGATCTCATCCGGGACTCCTAACAACATTCGGTCACCAAATCACACAACTCATATAATACAAAATCGTCATCGAACGCTAAGCATGCAGACCCTACGGGCTCAAGAACTATGTAGACATGACCGAGACACCTCTCCGGTCAATAACCAACAGCGGAACCTGGATGCTCATATTGGTTTTCACATCTTCTATGAAGAACTTTATCGGTCATACCGTAATGACAACATACGTTATTCCCTTTGTCATCGGTATGTTACTTGCCCGAGATTCGATCGTCGGTATCTTCATACCTAGTTTAATCTCGTTACCGGCAAGTCTCTTTACTCGTTCCATAATACATCATCGCGTAACTAACTCATTAGTCACATTGCTTGCAAGGCTTCTTCTGATGTGTATTGCCGAGAGGGCCCAGAGATACCTCTTCGATACTCGGAGTGACAAATCCTAATCTCGATCTATGCCAACCCAACAAACACCTTCGGAGATACCTGTAGAGCATCTTTATAATCACCCAGTTACATTGTGACGTTTGATAGCACACAAGGTATTCCTCCGGTATTCGGGAGTTGCATAATCTCATAGTCAAAGGAATATGTATATGACATGAAGAAAGCAATAGCAGTAAAACTGAACGATCAATATGCTAAGCTAACGGATGAGTCTTGTCCATCACATCATTCTCCTAATGATGTGATCCCGTTCATCAAATGACAACAAATGTCCGTGGTTAGGAAACTTAACCATCTTTGATTAATGAGCTAGTCTAGTAGAGGCTTACTAGGGCCAGGGTGTTTTGTCTATGTATCCACACATATATCAGGTTTCCGGTTAATACAATTCTAGAATGAATAATAAACATTTATCATTAATAAGGAAATATAAAATAACAACTTTAGTATTGCCTTTAGGAAATATTTCCTTCAGTCTCCCACTTGCACTAGAGTCAATAATCTAGATTACATTGTAATGATTCTAACACCCATGGAGTCTTGGTGTTGATCATGTTTTGCTTGTGGAAGAGGCTTAGTCAACGGATCTGCCACAATCAGATCCGTATATATTTGGCAAATCTCTATGTCTCCCTCCTTGACTTGATCACGGATGGAGTTGAAGCGTCTCTTGATGTGTTTGGTTCTTTTGTGAAATCTGGATTCCTTCGCCAAGGCAATTGCTCCAGTATTGTCACAAAAGATTTTCATTGGACCCGATGCACTAGGTATTACACCTAGATCGGATATGAAATCCTTCATACAGACTCCTTCATTCGCTGCTTCCGAAGCAGCTATGTACTCCGCTTCACACGTAGATCCCGCCACGACGCTTTGCTTGGAACTGCACCAAGTGACAGCTCCACCATTCAATATAAATACTTATCCAGTTTGTGACTTAGAGTCATCCGGATCAGTGTCAAAGTTAGCATCGATGTAAATATTTACGACGAGCTCTTTGTCACCTCCATAAACGAGAAACATATCCTTAGTCCTTTTCAGGTACTTCAGGATGTTCTTGACCGCTATCCAGTGATCCACTCCTGGATTACTTTGGTACCTCCCAGCTAGACTTATAGCAAGGCACTCATCAGGTCTGGTACACAGCATAGCATACGTGATAGAACCTATGGCTGAGGCATAGGGAATGACTTTCATTTTCTCTCTATCTTCTGTAGTGGTCGGGCATTGAATCTGACTCAACTTCACACCTTGTAACACAGGCAAGAACCCTTTCTTTGACTGGTCCATTTTGAACTTCTACAAAACTTTATCAAGGTATGTGCTTTGTGAAAGTCCAATTAAGCGTCTAGATCTATCTCTATAGATCTTGATGCCTAATATATAAGCAGCTTCACCGAGGTCTTTCATTGAAAAATTCTTATTCAAGTATCCTTTTATGCTATCCAGAAATTCTATATCATTTCCAATCAACAATATGTCATCCACATATAATATTAGAAATACTATAGAGCTCCCACTCACTTTCTTGTAAATACAGGCTTCTCCAAAAGTCTGTATAAAACCATATGCTTTGATCACCCATCAAAGCGTATATTCCAACTCCGAGATGCTTGCACCAATCCATAAATGGATCGCTGGAGCTTGCACACTTTGTTAGCACGTTTAGGATCGACAAAACCTTCTGGTTGCATCATATACAACTATTCTTTAAGAAACCAATTAAGGAATGCAGTTTCGACGTCCATTTGCCAGATTTCATAATCATAAAATGCGGCAATTGCTAACATGATTCAGACATACTTAAGCATCGCTACGGGTGAGAAAGTCCCATCATTGTCAACTCCTTGAACTTGTCGAAAACCTTTGCGACAAGTCGAGCTTTGTAGACAGTAACATTACCATCAGCGTCAGTATTCTTCCTGAAGATCCATTTATTCTTAATGGCTCGCCGATCATCGGGTAAGTCAACCAAAGTCCACACTTTGTAATCATACATGGATCCTATCTCAGATTTCATGGCCTCAAGCCATTTATTGGAATCTGGGCTCATCATAGCTTCTTCATAGTTCGTAGGTTCATCATGGTCTAGTAACATGACCTCCAGAATAGGATTACCATACCACTCTGGTGCGGAACGTGCTCTGGTTGACCTATGAGGTTTGGTAGTAACTTGATCTGAAGTTTCATGATCATTATCAATAGCTTCCACTCTAGTTGGTGTAGGCATCACGGGAATGGTTTTCTGTGATGAGCTACTTTCCAATTCGAGAGAAGGTACAATTACCTCATCAAGTTCTACTTTCCTCCCACTCACTTCTTTCGAGAGAAACTCCTTCTCTAGAAAGGATCCATTCTGAGCAACAAAGATCTTGCCTTCGGATCTGTGGTAGAAGGTGTACCCAACTGTTTCTTTTGGGTATCCTATGAAGACACACTTGTTCGATTTGGGTTCGACCTTACCAGGCTGAAGCTTTTTCACATAAGCATCGCAACCCCAAACTTTAAGAAATGACAGCTTAGGTTTCTTGCCAAACCACGGTTCATATGGTGTCATCTCAACGGATTTAGATGGTGCCCTATTTAACGTGAATGCAACTGTCTCTAATGCATAACCCCAAAATGATAGTGGTAAATCGATAAGAGACATCATAGATCGCACCATATCTAATAAAGTACGGTTACGACGTTCGGACACACCATTACGCTATGGTGTTCTAGCGTTCCAGGTGGCGTGAGTTGTGAAACTATTCCACATTGTTTTAAATGAAGGACAAACTTATAACTCCAATATTCGCCTCCGCGATCAGATCGTAGAAACTTTATTTTCTTGTTATGATGATTCTCCACTTCACTCTGAAATTCTTTGAACTTTTCAAATGTTTCAGACTTGTGTTTCATCAAGTAGATATACCCATATCTGCTCAAATCATCTGTGAAGGTCAGAAAAAAAACAATACCCACCGCGAGCCTCAACACTCATCGGACTGCATACATCGGTATGTATTATTTCCAATAAGTCAGTGGCTCGCTCCATTGTTCCGGAGAACGGAGTTTTAGTCATCTTACCCATCAGGCATGGTTTGCAAGCATCAAATGATTCATAATCAAGTGATTCCAAAAGTCCATCCGCATGGAGTTTCTTCATACGCTTTACACCAATATGACCTAAACGGCAGTGCCACAAATATGTTGCACTATCATTATAAACTTTGCATCTTTTGGCATTAATATTATGAATATGTGTATCACTACGATCGAGATTCAATAAAAATAGACCACTCTTCAAGGGTGCATGACCATAAAAGATATTACTCATATAAATAGAACAACCATTATTCTCTGATTTAAATGAATAACCATCTCGCATCAAACAAGATCCAGATATAATGTTCATGCTCAACGCTGGCAGCAAATAACAATTATTCAGGTCTAAAACTAACCCCGAATGTGGATGTAGAGGTAGCGTGCCGACGGTGATCACATCGACCTTGGAACCATTCCCAACGCGCATCGTCACCTCATCCTTAGCCAATCTTTGTTTAATCCGTAGCCCTTGTGTCGAGTTACGAATATGAGCAACCAAACCAGTATCAAATACCCAGGCGCTACTACGAGCATTAGTAAGGTACACATCAATAACACGTATATCACATATAGATTTGTTCACTTGCCATCATTCTTATCCGCCAAATACTTGGGGCAGTTCCACTTCCAGTGACTAGTCCCTTTGCAGTAGAAGCACTCAGTTTCAGGCTTAGGTCTAGATTCGGGCTTTTTCCCAGGAGTGGCAACTTGCTTGCCATTCTTCTTGAAGTTCCCCTTCTCCCCTTTGCCCTTTTTCTTGAAACTAGTGGTCTTGTTAACCATCAACACTTGATGCTCCTTCTTGATTTCTACCTCCGCAGCTTTGAGCATTGCGAAGAGCTCGGGAATTGTCTTATCCATCCCTTGCATATTATAGTTCATCACGAAGCCTTTATAGCTTGGTGGCAGTGATTGAACTCTGTCAATAACACTATCATCTGGAAGATTAACTCCCAGCTGAGTCAAGTGGTTATGATACCCAGACATTCTGAGTATGTGTTCACTGACAGAACTGTTCTTCTCCATCTTGCAGCTATAGAACTTGTTGGAGACTTCATATCTCTCAACTCAGGCATTTGCTTGAAATATTAACTTCAACTCCTGGAATATCTCATATGGTCCATGACGTTCAAAACGTCTTTGAAGTCCCGATTCTAAGCCGTAAAGCATGGCACACTAAACTATCAAGTAGTCATCAGATCGAGCTTTTCAGACATTCATAACATCAACATTTGCTCCTGCAGCAGGCCTTTCATCTAGCGGTGCATCATGGACATAATTCTTCTGTGCAGCAATGAGGATAATCCTCAAGTTACGGACCCAGTCCGTGTAGTTGCTACCATCATCTTTCAACTTAGCTTTCTCTAGGAACGCATTAAAATTCAAGGGAACGGTAGCACGGGCCATTGATCTACAACATAGATATGCAAAAACTATCAGGACTAAGTTCATGATAAATTAAGTTCAATTAATCATACTACTTAAGAACTCCCACTTAGATAGACACCGTCAAGTCATCTAAATGATACGTGATCCAAATCAACTAAACCATGTCCGATCATCACGTTAGATGGAGTAGTCTTCAATGATGAACATCTCTATGTTGATCATATCTACTATATGATTCACGTCTGACCTTTCGGTCTCCAGTGTTCCGAGGCCATGTCTGTACATGCTAGGCTCGTCAAGTTTAACCCGAGTATTCCGCATGTGCAAAACTGTCTTGCACCCGTTGTATCTGAACATAGAGCTTATCACACCCGATCATCACGTGGTGTCTCAGCACGACGAACTGTCGCAATGGTGCATACTCAGGGAGAACACTTATACCTTGAAATTTTAGTAAGGGGTCATCTTATAATGCTACCATCGTACTAAGCAAAATAAGATGCATAAAAGATAAACATCACATGAAATCAAAATATGTGACATGATATGGCCATCATCATCTTGTGCCTTTGATCTCCATCTCTAAAGCACCGTCATGATCTCCATCATCACCGGCTTGACACGTTGATCTCCATCATAGCATCATGGTCGTCTCGCCAACTATTGCTTCTACAACTATCGCTAACGCATAGTGATAAAGTAAAGCAACTAGGTGGCGTTTCCATTTCATACAATAAAGCGACAACCAAAAGGCTCCTGCCAGTTGCCGATAACTTTTACAAAACATGATGATCTCACACAATAACGTATATCACATCATGTCTTGACCATATCACATCACAACATGCGCTGCAAAAACAAGATAGACGTCCTCTACTTTGTTGTTGCAAGTTTTACGTGGCTGCTACGGGCTTCTAGCAAGAACCGTTCTTACCTACGCATCAAAACCACAACGGTGATTTATCAAGTTTGCTGTTTTAACCTTCAACAAGGATCGCCGCAGTCAAATTCGATTCAACTAAAGTTGGAAAAACAGACACCCGCCAGCCACCTTTATGCAAAACTAATTGCATGTCTGTCGGTGGAACCGGTCTCATGAATGTGGTCATGTAAGGTTGGTCCGGGCTGCTTCATCCAACAATACCACCGAATCAAAATAAGACGTTGGTGGTAAGAAGTATGACGATCACCTCCCACAAGTCTTTGTGTTCTACTCGTGCATATCATCTACGCATAGACCTGGCTCGGATGCCACTGTTGGGAAACGTAGCATGCAATTTCAAAAAAATTCTATGCTCGCGCAAGATCTATCTAGGAGATACATAGCAACGAGAGGGGGGCAGTGTGTCTATGTACCCTCGTAGACCGAAAGCGGAAGCGTTGACAACACGGTTGATGTAGTCGAACTTCTTCTCTTTCAAACCGATCAAGCACCGAACATACGGCACCTCGAACTCTTGATCCAGCAAAGTGTCGAGGGAGAGTTCCGTCAGCACGACGGCCTAGTGACGGTGATGGTGAAGTGATCGGCGAGGGCTTCGCCTAAGCACTACGAAGATATGACCGGAGGCGTAAACTGTGGAGGGGAGCGCCGCACACGGCTAACAATTGTTGGTGTGTGTTCTAGGCGCCCCCTCCCCATGTATATATAGTTGGGAGGGGGAGGAGAGCTGCCTTGGGCGCCCCAAGTAGGAGGAATCCTACTTGGGGGCCCTATTCCAATTTGGCCCCCCTACTGTATTTACCGGGAGGGAAAAGGAAGAGGGGGGAGAGGAAAGGAAGGGGGAGGCCGACTCCCCCACTTTCCTTATCCCACTTGGCCGGTGGCCTAGGAGGGGTGTGCCAGCCCATTGTGGGTTGGTGTGCCCCTTCCCCTTTGGCCCATGTGGCCCATTAACCCCCGGGGTTCCGGAAACCCCGGTAGTCCGATATGTACCCGATACTCTCCGAAACACTTCGGTGTCCGAATACTATCGTCCTAAATATCATTCTTTACCTCTCGACCATTTCGAGACTCTTCGTCATGTCCATGATCTCATCCGGGACTCCGAACAACATTCGGTCACCAAATCACACAACTCATATAATACAAAATCGTCATCGAACGTTTAGCATGCGGACCCTACGGGTTTGAGAACTTTGTAGACATGACCGAGCCACCTCTCCGGTCAATAACCAACAGCGGAACCTGGATGCTCATATTGGTTCCCACATATTCTACGAACATCTTTATCGGATGTACCGTAATGACAACATACGTTATTCCCTTTGTCATCGGTATCTTACTTGCCCGGGATTCGATCGTCGGTATCTTCATACCTAGTTTAATCTCATTACCGTCAAGTCTGTTTACTCGTTCCGTAATGCATCATCCCACAACTAACTCATTAGTCACATTGCTTGCAAGGCTTCTTATGATGTGTATTACCGAGAGGGCCCAGAGATACCCCTCCGATACTCGGAGTGGCAAATCCTAATCTCGATCTATGCCAACCCAACAAACACCTTCGGAGATACCTGTAGAGCATCTTTATAATCACCCAGTTACGTTGTGACCTTTGATAGCACACAAGGTATTCCTCCGGTATCCGGGAGTTGCATAATCTCATAGTCAAAGGAATATGTATATGACATGAAGAAAGCAATACACTACAAAAAAAATACACATCCGTGATGATACATGTTTGTCACAGTAGGTCGCGTTTTTTGTCATGCATGTACATCCATGACAAATTTATGACAGAATCAAGATAGTCATACCTGTGCTGTCGTAGAAGTGTTCCATGACATTACCAAAATTATCATCACGGAAGTGTCCACTTCCATGACGATAAATCGCGCGTCACAGAAGTGCTTTTGTCAAGGGTGACCGACACGTGGCATCCACCGTAACGGAACGCCGTTAAGCCATCGGATCGGGTTTTGGATCCAATAACCCGTTAACAGCCCTGACCAATGGGGATTTTCCACGTGTAAAATCATAATTGGCTGGAGGAGACACGTGTCAGGTCCGCATTGGCACAGGTGTCACTCATCCAATGGGCGAGACGCGCCTATGATATGTTGACACGTGGACCGGCCCATGAAGTTTAAATGGGCCGGCCCAACTGAAGGCCCACAAGATTTTGCGGACCATAATGGGCCGGCCCAGCTAAAGGCCCATGAGATTTTGCGGACCATAATGGGCTGGCCCAGCTAAAGGCCCACAAGATTTTGCGGGCCATAATGGGCCGGCCCAGGTAAAGGCCCACAAGATTCTTGCGGATCATAATGGGCCGGCCCAGCTAAAGGCCCACGAGATTTCGCCGACATTAATGGGCCGGCCCAACTGTAGGCCCACAAGATTTTGAGGACCCTAGTAGGCTGGCCCATTAACTGGCTGCCATGTTTTGGGCCAAATGCCGGCCCATATTTGATCCGGTCCATTAATGGCCTGCCACGTTCCGGGCCTAATAGTGGCCCATATGAGATCCGGCCCGTTAAAAGCCTACCACATTCTGGGCCAAATTACGGCCCAGATCAGGGCCGGCCCTTTAAGAGGCTTTCGGCTCAATTATGGCCCATATCAGATTCGGCCCGTCAACTGGACACTATGCTTTTGGGCCCACTTTCTAAAGTCCCACTTAGTAATTCGGCCTGATATTAGTTTTGGCCTGTTAAAGGCTCGTTTAACATTTCGGCCCTATATTAATTTTGGCCTATTAAAAGCCCATCATATAGTTGGGCCTAACTACGGCCCGGTTTGCATCCGGCCTGCTCGCAGCCGATATCTGATTGGGCCAAACAAGGACCGAGACAATTTTGGCCTGTTAAAAGCCCGTGATTTGATTCGCACAATCATGGGCCGGGGTTCATTTCGGGCTGCTGCCGGCCCGTGAGCTGTTCGGCACGTTTCAGGCCCAACCTACATCGTGATTGCATGACGGCCCGATTATGTACCGTAATTTTACGGTTTGTCCGGTTTACTGCGAAGACATGATATATATACAGTAAAATAACTGCAGCATCGTGAATAAGAAAAAACCTAGACTATACAATAAAGAAATTACGGCATATTACATTGATTGGGCATCAAAGTTCGCCACTATGATAATAAAGCACAAGCAGACAACAGATTACATACACTGGGCATCAAAGATTGCCACTAGTGCAAATAAACACGCCGACAAAATAATATACAAAACCGACAGCACTTCAATAGAGTTCAAGAAAGGTTAGCCATGCTGGGGAGCTGCAGCGCAAGCAGCTGAGCAAGATGATGAGACTGTGCTTGTTCAACACTTATATCTTCCTCACTCTGAAAGATAAACAAGCAGACAGATGACAGGTTTTGCACATAAAAGTATCAGTGCTGACAATTCATCACATTTCTTACTGACGAATAAAGTGACACAGTTTAAAATTGCATTAACACAATATGGTATTGTTCAAGTCAAGACATGGCAGGAAATGACATTGTGAAGGAGTTGGCAGCTTCACGACACCACTGGATTACAGATCAAGAACTCATAAGTATCAATGGTTAGTGTGCTGTCAATTTATACCATTTTAGATTGGCAAATAAAGAGACGGTTTAAATAATAGTAGAATGATATGACATTGTTCATAGTTAAGACATTGCAGAATATGACATTGTGTTGTAGTGGGTAGGTTCACCACACCACTAGATTACGGATGAAGAACAGAAGCATGCATGCAGTGCAAAAGAAGATCACTTGCTCTGTATAGTTTAATTTACATGGTATGAAGAAGGAACTTGGTTGTACAACTGAAAACTTAAATTGAGAAAGGACAAACTTTTGTTTATGAACTACATAATAAACATTAAACAAGCAATTTGATGCAAACACCAAAAATAAACAGCTGTTGCAGTCATGCCTAACCAAATATATACAACAAAGTTTGAAGGCTTGAGATGGACAAACTTACATTATTGGTGAAGACAGGCTCTATAAAGGCCTTGTCCATGCTGATGGGGGGGGGCAATTCAAGAAGTTTACCACAGAATCTTCTTCAAAAGCATTGCCTTTATTCTACATTTTGTTAAGAGTAAATATAGATGTGATAATATACGAAAAAATGGAGAATATTTAAGATAAGATGAAGAGTGATGCTACATAACCAAGTAGCTATAAATGGAAGTGCAGCGATACAGGAAAAAGGTACAGCCAAGAGCAATGCACAGCTAAACTTCTTCAGTACCAACCTTATGGTAGGAGTAAATATAGATCTGATGTGTAGAAAATGGAGGGCAAAGGAAAATAAGCTGCAGAGTGATGGTACATGAACAACTACCTGTCATTATAAGTACACTGATAAAGGACAGCATGTACTTACAAGAACAATGCAGAGCTAAAAAACATTGGCATTGGATATATTCTACACTAATGTAACCATTCATACAAATCAGATAATTTGGAGCGAACAATTGATAAGCAAGCTATCATGCATACTGCTGTCACATAATGAACCAGGATGTATGCAAGTACAGTGATACAGGACAACAGGTACTAACAAGAGCAAAGCAGCGGGCAGCATATTTGCGATATCCTGTCGTTCTTGTCAAACCGGAATTCTTCTTCGAGCAGATTTCCTGCAAAAAAGATCTGTACGGCACATGCGGAAAAGTAGAAGTTCAAATTGTCATGTGATTTCATAGATAGCACCTCATCCTGGGAATGAGACCAGTGCATAACAAGGTTTTTCCATTCAATGTCTTCTAAATTTAGCACAGGAGACTTCACCGGAAATTCATTTATAGACTTGCCATCAAAGTGTGATTTCCTCAGGTAACACCGATACTGCTGCAATGCTTCCTTGAAAAGCACAAGCAAGCTTTGCTCGTCATGACTATCCAGATTGACCCTCGCCTAGTTACAACAATGTAATGTAAATCATTGATGTGTTCAATCAGCAGAAAACAGGAAAATAATAACCATGAATAATAGCACTTACACGTAAGTTGGACAGGAAGATGTGAAAATGGTGTTCGTCTTCACAATAATCATGCCATGATGGGAATATATGCACGTAGTCCCTAACAACATTGAAAGCATTGTCTTTTAAACTGGGAATAAATGGAATGGGGTTCCAATCTGCAGGAATTGGCCGTCTCTGCAGTTGGGATAGGTCTTCGGCCGGTGGACTTGCTGTACTTTTTGCTGGAGTGGGATTTTTCTGTGGTACAGCTGGTGCTATGGCAAATGAAATCGGTATACCTTTTGCTGGAGTGCAGGTCCTGTGTGGTGGGGCTAGTGGTGTGGCCAGTGAAGTATGGGTACAGTCTGCTGGAGTCGGTCCTACGTTTTGTGTCACTGGTTTTACAGCCAATATAAGTGGGGTGCTGTCTGATTTCTCCGGCGCCACCATGTTTTTCAAGGACTTTGCTGGTGCTCCTTCAGGTTCGGCAATCACCCTCTTCCTTTTTGATTTCTGATGCACAAGAACAGCATTTGAGTGGAAAACATGGTATGATGACAGATGGAATATGTATTGATAATGGATGGGCATGGCATCTCGACATATATGATGAGTAAACTAAGCAGATGGTGGTGCAACAAAGTAGAAGAAATGCAAGACAACATATGCAAGATACCCGGAATCAATAAAACATTGCCAAATTAGAACAGGCACCTTGATGGGTGAACAGGACAGGCCATCTGCCTTTGACTCCTCGAGGTTAGAATATTCATTAGGATCATATTCTGAACAAGAATCAACAGGTGGGGAGCGTATGAGTTTCATTGCATCCAGAATGGCACTCAATGCCTTGGTGCCAATTTTGTAAGTCATTGCAGTGTTTAGCTTCAAGAGTGGACTACTGCTAGTGCGACACAAAGCAACTACACAGATCATAGTGTAGATATAACGGGAAAACCTTAAGCATCAGAGTAAAATCAGCAAAGTGGAACTTGCTGGAATATATGTGCTAGTATTGCCGGTACGGCTAGAAAGGCTTCGGATACCAGCTCTCTTCAAGTGAAGGTGCGGTACTGTTAATATCAGTGTAACTCTCAAAGGCAACACAGCTCCCCGCATTTCCTTGCTATTCTTATAGGATTCAAGTGGGCAGGCCACTACAAATCCTATTCCTATGTTTACAAGATCCTACGAATCAAAGAGGCTCAAAGTGTCCATCACAACCGACCGTATAGACCTCTACACTGCAAATGTCCCTGCTCATCTTCAGTACAAGGAACATATTGTACTACTATCATACTCCCTCCGTTCCAAAATATAAGTCTTGGTAAAGATTTCCACTATGGATCACATACAGATGTATCCAGATACATTTTAGAGTGTAGATTCACTCATTTTGCTCCATATGTAGTCCATGGTGGAATCTATACAAAGACTTGTATTTAGGAACGGAGAGAGTACATATTAAAGAAGAACGGAAGAGGAACATGGTAAAGAAGAGCAAGCAGTTTTTGGATAATAAAATTTTGGTTGCGCAGTGCCCACACATGATGAACCAGAGCGCATTAAGAATGCAACTCCCAGCTGTCTCTCGACCATTTCAGGCGGTTGGATGAAGATCCTACGTCTCCTAACCCTTCTTCTTCCTCGTCTCTGATTCTTCCCATACAGAACACCGCACGGGCCGCCGGCCGGACCACCGGCCCCCACCGCCTGTGTTCCTTCGCCATCCCCACCCCCACCCCCGCCCCAACCCCCACCTGCGTCGAGTTTTCTTCGTTCGGCGAGCCCCCACAACCACCCGAGCCCCTTCGATCGCACCGGCGAACTCCGGCGAGCTCTGAAAAATCGACTGACCCAATTTTTAAATTTAGTCTACTGTGATTTAACTAGTGTGGAATATAAAAGGGGAAAACCATAAGCATTGGCAGTATAGTGTTGAGCGTGCCATGGTGGATCTGAAGGTGCAAACTGGACAAAGGCAACTTCGCAACCAAGACAAGAAATCAGAGTAAAGCAGTGGCGATCTATTTTCTTGCTGCGATAAATAAGTTGAGCAGATACGAAAGAGTACCGCCTCTGGTGCGGCGCCGTGTACGCATCTGCTGAGAATTTGACGGTGCTGCGGTAGCGATGGCTGTCAGCGGCGTCGAAGCGGATCTAGGAGGGTAGACGGTGGCGGCGGGGCGCGGTGGACGAGACGGTCATAGGAGCGGCGCCGGCATGGTGGACGACGGCGGGGATGAAGCGAGAGGACAGGATGCAAGGATCACGGTCCGAAGCCATGGATGAGAGAGGTCGATCTCTTGTAATGGATGGCGGCGTCGGGGTATCAGCTCCGGCATGGTGGAGGAGGATGGCGGTGGATGGGGTGGCGGACGGCAGCGGACGGAGGAGGGTGGGGTGGAGAGGGTGTTTTGGCGCCCACGGAGTACGAATGGGGAAAAGGGAGGTAGAGAGGAAGGGGGGACCATGTATTCAGGGCGCGCTTGTCTCAAATGCGAGGAAATTTACAAACTTAGCCCCCGTTTCAAATTTCTACTACATCACAGCAACATTAGTCGGTTGGGGATAGGACGGTAATCTCGCATACACCGAATATTTGCCGACGAGAGTTCATTTTTGGCGCCCACCGTGTATGAATATGAATCGGGGAGGGAGTCGATTTCGGCCGAGGACACACTGTGTTTTGACGCCCACCGTGTATGAATCCGGGTGAGAGGCGGTTACGTCACGTTTGGGTGAAATTACAAACCTACCCCTATCGAAACCTATAGAAATCCAGCAGATAGGCTTTGCGTGGCAGGGATAGGAAGTAGTGATTTCCATCTCGCAGATTTTGGTTTCGGGCGGTTACTGCGACTTTCCCCGCTTTGTTCAAATTTTGCAGAGTGCACGTTTACCGTGCCAACTCAATTCGAATCCCGTTTGTATTCTATTTTTTTCGGGCAGGATCCATTTTCAATTGGAATTACATTCTATATACATCATTTTTTATATATACTTTCAAAAGCACAACACCATTTATACATAAATATGGTTTACAAATGGCATGATCTCACATTCATAAGGTTGTATCCATCAATTTGGATTTTCAAATATTTGAAACCACTTTATGTTGAAATCCAATGTATGCATTCCTCGCTAACTGTCTCCAATTAATGTGTGTTTCATGCGGGTTTTTTTTACTTCTCAAACATGTATAATGTGTTTCACACACGCAACATATAGTGTAATCCCGTTTAGACATTAATTGCATATAAACCATGCATTGTTTGTAATTGAAGAATCTATGGATCACCAATATTGATAAACTATATAACATTACACGTGTGCCCAAATTCAAATGAATATGCATGTTTGATACACCAATTTGCGTTATGATATTATCGATGTCATGATCTCCAGTTTAAATATTTGAATCCCCTTCAATCCAGATATTCGTCTCATATAGCTATCACTCATGCTTATTTAGGACTATCTCTCTGGACCTATACGCGTTCATCGTCTCTCAGGTATCTCTCGTGCTACCTGTATGTCGACAATGATCTATAACACACTGACGGTACTCCCTCCCTCGACCTTCATCACTCTATCTCTCTCTAAGTATATCTCGCTCCCTGCTATGTGTCTCTAACTATGATTCTCCATGTGGAATCTCTTTCTCTCACACAAACAAAAAACTTTGTCTCCCGGGGTCTCATTTCTCTCTACTATTCCCATGTGTGCCACTCGCACACCCCTCATACAGAGATGTCTTTCGCTCCTTAGATATGAGAATCTACGACTCTTCCTCTTCAATATCTCTTTCTCACACACAAATACAAACTCTGTCTCCCAGGGTCTCATATTTCTCCATTGTTCTCTTGTATGTCGCTCACACACACCCTCTCTCCCTAGAGATATCTTGCGTTCCCTCGTATGTCTCTCTAGCTATCACTCTCATTGTGAAATATCTTTCTCTCTCGCAGACACAAAACTCCGTCTCTCTGGATCTCATTTCTCTCTGATATCTGTTTGTACGTGACTCACATGCACCCTCTCTCTATCTCTCTCACACCCACACACATAACCCAGCCTTCTGATCCACTCGACTCCTATCTCTAACACACACTAGCTAGCATCTTTATCTTTCTATTTATCTGTTTCTCCATCAACCTTCTTTCTCGCCCTCACTCTTGATTCCTCTCTACATGCAGTCAAGTGCCCTCTCACACACATATATAACTTCACCCTTTGAACCACCCGACGGTCATCTCCAACACCCAAACTAGTGGATGTCCCTCTAGCTAGCAACTCCATCTCTGTATCTATCTGTAGTTTCTCCGTCAACATTTCTTTCTCGCACGGAGTCTTGCTTCCTATCACCCACACTATATATGTCTCTCCATACATATGCATTTATAGGTTGGTCTCTTTTGCACAATCGTTGCGCCTCACTCCCTTTGCTCGCCATAGATGCATGCTCCAGCCCACGCCACTATCTCTTAAAGACAAAAACACATGCTCAATTGTCGGGCCTTCTTCCCTGCATTCTCACATGCATGCATATTGTCATACCGATCCGTCTCTCCCATGTCGTTGATCTTATGACTTATGTCTTCTTTCTTTTATCTCGATCATGCACGCGCGCACACACACACACATCCCACGTATACATGTATACCTCTCACACATGCACGTTCAAGGTCTCTATGTCTCCATACGTTTAATTACCCTCAATCCTAATGCCACATCGAATCGTTCTCCTCTTTTGTGCACATAACTTCCGTCTGGATGGGTAAAACACACACTCGCACTTAACAATCTTCTTCTAGCTACCCCCCCCCCCCGCCTCTCACTCTTCCCCTAAATCCCCGAAACCAATAAGACCATCCCTTTGTTTAATTCCCGCCTACATGCACCATCGATATATAGTAGTCTTCCTCGGTGTCTCTCGAACAAACACGTTCTCTCGATGTCGACTCCTCTCATGCGCACACACCTTCTCTTCCCTCCCTACGGGCATTTTCTCTCTCGCACCCCATCGTTGGTGGCCTCTGCCATACACATCACCTCTCTATGATGAAGCCATGCACACTTAAATTACATCCTCCACATAGGACCCCACGACACACACACACACACGCACCCCCCACACACACGCACACTAATACTCCATCTCTCTCACACACACACACGCACGCACGCACACCCCCCCCCCACACACACTAAGACTCCATCTCTCTCTCTCTCACACACACACACAAACTAAGCCTCCATCTCTCCCTCCTCTCTCTCTCTCACACACACACACACACACCACACACACACTAAGACTCCATCTCACACACACATGCTCTAGGCGGAGCATTTGTTCCTACCACCCTTCATCCAACCTTACCCGTATGATAAACAATCACCTTTATTTACTTGCATAACATAGACAAATTCCACTTTACTTTAGTAGTCAGCAAACTTATCATCTGTACCCTTATAAAAAAACAAGTTGGCGGTGATGGTGTGCCTGCCATCTTGTAATACAGACCGTATGATCTATATCTGAGGATAGAAAGCAAACTATGATAATTTTACAAATGATACCCGCACCTCTCTCCACATCATTATCTCCCGCAACCTCATTGCTCAGCAATTAAAAAAGGAATAAGTCTCTGGAACAATCTAGCATGCATGGTGGCCGCTGCCGCCTGCCGGCGCCGCCCATCCCCATGCCTCCGCCCATTCCGACCACCAGTCACCACCACGCTCCACTCCTCCTCGCCTTATCTCTCATCTTTAATTTTTTCGATGACATTATCGAGATACCAGTTTTTCGATAAAATTCTCGAGATATCATTAGTTTTTACACATGGGATTACTCCTGCATGGGTCAATCACAACAGGTGTTCTGTAAAAAATGCATATTGATGTTCCGTGCAATGCACGAGAATCTTGCTTGTAATTATATAACGCAAATCACGAGCAGGAAGTGACATTTTTTTGACAGAACCACGTTAACATGGCCACGTAAATCACTAGCTAAAGTAAATACCATTATACTTATATCCCGATGCACAAGGTTGAGTACATGTCCGAAGAGTAGAGTCGCACACACGCACTCTGTCTCTCAGAATCTCTCTCACACACACACCAGTTATGTGACGCCCACTTAAGCAGACACGTATGTTACAATTTGTGCACCCGCGGGTACACGTGATGCTGCGCATTTATTTAAGCCGGAAGGCGAACCCAAACAGTAGCTGCATTCATTCCCCTCCTGCCGCCTCTTCTCTGGTCGCCGTCGCCCGGTAGCCATGGGCCGGACGAAGGTAACAACATACGCCATACTCCCGCCGGAGCGGCGCTTTAATATGGAAATTTTAGTGGTCATGCATGCATCTTTTTGTGCTAGCACTCCTATATAAGGGTTGACCGGTCGCTTCCCGCAGACGTGCGCGGGCGGTGGAAGAGGAAGGAGAAGGGAAGCGGGCTATGGAGTAACATTTTTTACCACAATTTCTTAGGAAACTGAGTGCAATAATTGTGTAGTTTTGCAAACTACCAGTACTACACCTGAAACGGTTCAAAACCTATACTCCCTTGCCAGCGCGCGCTTCCCGCGTGAAACGGTCAGTGTCGCCCTGGAGCGTCAGTGCCGCATTAATGCCCGGCCAGAGCGGAGGCGACCTCTCACTGGCGCCGGCTTTGAAGTGGCGCGACGGCCGAGAGAGCGCCGCTTCCCGGTGCACGCGACTGGTCTGCGTCGAGACTGGCCATAGGCCCTGTTTGGATCCATGGGTTAGAGTTAGTTTGAGCTAGTTGGGGCTCAAATAGCCCTAAAGTATCCAAGCATGAGGGTTTAAATTGGAGCAAGTTGCACCGAACCCACCAAAAAAAACTATCCCACCCAAGAGGTGCTAACTGGAGATAGTTCTCATTGGGACCACTAAAAAATCACTTTTCTCTCTCCATGAAGTGCATTTATTGTCAATCTAACCCTGTCACCCAAACACCTCTTTGGCTACAGTTAGTTCAGGGTTAGTCATGAGTTAGTCTAACCTCTAGCTAAGTTAGAGTATCAAACAGGAGCAGTATAGGACATGAAAGTTGCTCAAAGCATACAGGCAAATTCGTACGTGAAAGGATTTTTTTGTTTTTGAAAACGGAACGTGAAAGGAATTTTTTTTGAATGCTCTTGGCATGTCGCTAACATGTGATAGTTAACCGACCTCAATAGACGGCAGAAACGCCAGCCCGCCGCACTTTGATAGAGACGAGGAGGGAGAAGCGATACAGGCTGCTGGATTACTAGAGATAGGTGTCGCACGGAAGCCAAGAAATATGGTGATAGCGTGGGTTAGCCATGTACTAGTATGATGTAACTACACTGGGCTGCCGTGTTTCGTACTCTTCCAGTCCACTGTGGAGATGATTGGTTAATTTTATATCGCTGAATAATATTAAATATTATGAGTGCAGACGCTCCACCACGAGGTTCCTTGCTCCTTCTCAGTCGTCCAGAATCTATGTTCTTCCACTCTATTTTTTTACGTGAGCTTTGTTCATCCTTTTGCCAACACGCGAGACATCTAGCATCAAGGTGCACGTGTTATGCAAGGATCGTTCCATCTATACGAAGAACACGTGGGACTGGAACTACGAGACGGACATGTACCCAGGAGTGGACGTACGAACCTGAGTAATGTAGCGCAGTAAGTGAAGTAGAAAGGCACAAATGGTATGAACATGCATGGCATATAGGGTGTGTTTGGTTGCGTTCTCGTCTCAGCATAGTTATTCCTTCTTCATGCATGCTCAACTCAACACCCCTCTTCATGCATGCTCTCTTCATGCATGCTTCTAGTGTATTTGTGCTAAACTAGTGTGGACTCATGCACCCTCCATACACTCTACCAAACACCCAAAAGTAGGTCGAGAAGGGAACTCTTGGGCGGCATTTGTCTCTTACTACGTACTACCACTAAATGTTGTACGTGCAATGCACGGTGATGTTATGGAGTACGTGCCTAAGTACTCTACTACTACTATATTAGTTGGAGGCACATATTAACTTTTATATTTGTTTACGTGTATGCCCCGAGACCTTCCAACTAGACGTGTCTTTCTCTCCAGGTCGCACTTTGTATCGTTCATACCACTAAGTACTACTACGTGTGGTCTCCGACCCAGAAGTGGAAGAAGTGGAGACGCTCTACCACGCTGTTTTTTTACGCTGGGCTCTACCACGCTGTTCATGTCCCACTCCTTTCGCTGACGTGTGGGACATCCAGCACGTGCCGTGTTTGGCACCCTTCGTCGTAAGAGTTGAAACGCTAGCACTCATTAGAAATAAAAAATAATTATAAATCGGCAGTGATACTATTTTTTTGCGAACCAATCAGCAGTGATACTATACCACACGGTTTCCTTGCTCCTCGATATCGGAAAGAATACTTCCGTTCGCCAACATGTGGGACGTCGACCATCCTGGTCCACATGCCATGCACGCAGAACTCCAAGGGAGAGTCACCCAGGTCGTCGCGCCGCAGTAACAATGACTAATGAGCCGTCAAATCACAGGCCCACTTTCCACTTTGAAGTTGCTCGGACGAAGGAACCATCATGACTTCGTTGAATTCCGCTTCTTGAAGAAAACTACTGTACCAGCAGTACTGCTAGCTACAATAGTTACTCCAACAGAGGCCTCCTTTCGTTCATAGGATAGGGATATGAAAATCATAGGAAGTGAGATGACATGCATCTCAATTCCTATAGAGAAAGAGATGACATTTGATGCTTAGGATAGGAATTTTTCCATTTAGTCTAGGCTAATGTACTGGTAATTTGCTCCAAAAACTATAGTAGTAACTAGTAGTATTGATACATGCTCGTACTCAGACACAGACACACACACTAACTACTAGTACTACTACTTCTCACATGTTGGCCAGACGTCGTCGTTCTCCTTCCCGGATTTGTCGGCGACACCCCACCGTGCTTGGATCTCCGCCGACCTCTCCGCAGCAGCGCGTGCGTCCTTTTCTTTCTTGCGGCGGCGGCCCTCTCTGTTCTTGAGTGCTTTCTGACTTTTCCGCTCCCTCTGTGCGGCTTTGGCCGCGTCTTGCTCTACCGCCCATTCGGCCTTGGCATCTTCAAATTCCTCCCACATAGTTGTGAGGTCGCGAGCGGCGATGAACTCGGCACGGCAGGATGCCATCGCTTCCCTACCATTTTGTGTGCGGTCGTGGGCGGCGAGGAACTCGGCGCGGCGGGATGCCATCACTGCCTTACCGGTTAGTGTGCGGCGCGGTGGCATGAACGACGCTTGGTGAGAGCTCTGGGGTGGAGTGGCCGGACAACCGTGTAGTGCATTGGTTTGTCAAGAGCTCAAGGACAGAAGACGAAGCAAATTTGGATTCCCCTTCAATCCTGGTCATTTATTACCGAGTAAAATGCATTGGCGGTCATCGAACTTGTCTTGATAGCTCACTTTGATCATTGTATACGAGATATGGTGATTATACGGTCACTGGCTCAGCGTATAGCTCCGTATTTGTCTGGTTGACCAGTCAAACAGTCCGCATGCGCCTCATCAGCTCGTGTTCTTTATCTATCTACGCGGGCCTACCTGTCAATGGAGAAAGAAATACTGTAAAAACCAAAATTATGCGTATGTGGGGAATCAAACCACGGACTCGTCGCTGCAACGCACCCTCGTCAGCCAAATGAAAATGAAATACTTCGCGACGGACACTCACGCTCACGCTGTCAAAGCATGCTAATGCATGCATGTCGCCCTCTAAATCAAAGTCCTGCTCATGGCGCAACGCAAACGGCGAGCCCATCACCTGTGCGCCCCGGCGGTGCCTGACATTACTGTTTAGACGTTTGATGGAGGCCTACGCGAACGCCGAGCATGTATTCACCTGGCTCAACACCAACGTTCATACTCGGACCGCCTTGCTCATGTATATCGTCCATCACAACGACAATCTATAAAACAGCCTAAGCTAGAGAGGGTACTATGGTAGTATGGTACGGAGTATGTACTATCGTGAGCGACCGATCTTAGTGCCACTGCACACCGAAACCCCTTCCATCGCTAGCGCGCGCTTCCCGCCTGAAACGGTCACCGTCTCTCCAGAATGTCAATGCCGCATTCACCGGACTTAACTACAGGTGCAATTGGTGTGTCACTGACATGCGGGCCAGATGCCCGTTGGGCCCACATGTCAGTAACCCAAACGCATCTGCAGTTAAGTCACTGAAGCAGCGTCCGCATTCACGCCCGACGAACCTACTCCGGCGCCAGTTGTCCATCCGTCTGCCGCGGCTCATTGCCATTCGCCCGCTATATTAACTTGAGCCCCAGCTCCCAGCCATAGCCAAAGACCCACACTTATTCTCCTCCGCTCCCTTCCTTCTGTTGGCACCACTTCAACCATGGCCTCCTGGCGCTCCAAAGCTCTCTCGGGCGTACTGTTGCAGGAGCAGACAAGGGACATCGGCGGCTCCGCTCCGGGCGCGCTCCAAAGCTATCTTTGACGTACTGTCGCAGGAGCAAACGAAGGAGATCGCCGGCACCCCCCGGCCGCCCTCCGCCGCCACGACCACGAAGCCGGCGCGCGTGCGCGGGCGCAGCCGGCAGCGAGGAAGAGTAGTACACGGTAGGTCGCCGCCGCTCTGGTCCCGGGAGGGCCACCGCTACTCCACTCAGTCGACGCCAAGCTTGGTGGGGTAAACATCGGCGTCCGATTAGCCGCTTGACGGCGACGTGGAGGCGGAAATCTTCAGAACCTTGTGCTCCGGAGGAGGAGGTTATCGAGGCGGATGAGGAGGAGGCAAAGGCAATGGCTGGCTTTCTCGGGTTCATGGACGGACATGGTGGTCGGGTGCCCGCGATGGTTTAGATTAGGTTTATAGTAGGTTTTAGTATGGTTTGTGCAAAATATGTAATGAATTTCGTCCAGTTTGTAAGAAAAGTTTTCGAAATGTAATGAATTTCATCCGGTTAATTTGAAATTTGCTTTGTTTGCACGAATTTCGTCCGGTTAGTTCATATAGTTGTCGACAGGTATGCGGGCAGCATCGGATGGCATCCATCAGTGTCCTCGGACAGATGCCGGTGTAAATTTGTGGGCCAGCGCTGGAGATGCCCTAACTATCATGCTATAATCGCTAACAATCCTCCATTATTTGGCAGGGAACAGTTATCCCTCGATCAAAATCAGATCCGCGGTGTTTCGCACTCCTCCCGCGTAAGAGTGTAAACTCTTGCTTACATAAAAATGGAGCAAGTGGACGGCACTGTAGCACGTCATATCACTCGAACTAGCCCGCCTAACGAGCGGGAAAGCACCGCCCTCGTCATTTTGTTCTGGATTTCTATCGATCAATCGTGCGAAAATGTTACGCTTCGCAAGTTCTAAAGGAAAAGGTGGCACACTTACGACTCGTACGCGTCGCAACCCTGATAGTCCGACTCGCACGCCGCTCACCAGAGGGGACACGCGTTGTCTTGCAATTTCACTGACATGTGGGACCGTAATTGAATAAACCGTCGATAGCCGAATTCTAATCGCTCGGCGGGCGTCGGCTGAGAAGAGAGAAACGGGGGAGGGAGAAGAGATCGCCCGCCCGCCGTGCATGGACTCCAGGAAATATATGGTGATAATGTGAGGTGGGCCATGCTGGAGTCCGGACCGCTTCCGGAGCCCGCTCTTACCGCCCTGGCCCCTCAAGACGCCAGCCGCCCGCCGCATGCATGCATAGCAAGTAGTACTCCTTATGTGGAGGAGAGAGAGGCATTGACAAAGTCAATGAGTGGGCTCTGCAAGAGCCCGTCTCTACACGTGCTCCTAGGTATAAAAAAATAATTCTAAAAAAGGCATAAAAAACAATTGTGTCTTAAAAAAGAAAGGTAAAAAACATTTGAGAGGAAATAGATAGAGAGAAAGTGAGAAAAAGCTGTAACCTGGGCATTACATGAGGAAGGAGGAAGTGGTGCACATTCCAGGTTCACTGGGCTGCCGTGTTTCACACTCCTCCGTCGTAACAGTGGAGACAATAGCTTTCATCAAAAATAAACAATGAATACTTGTTGCTCGTCCTCTATATCGGAAAGAATACTTTCATTCGCCGACATGTGGGACGTCGACCATACTGGTCCACCTGCCATGCACAAAATTATCCTGGTCTACCCCGGTCGTATCGCAGGCCCAACCTTTCCCACTGTAAGTTGTTCGGACGAAGGAACCATCATGACTTCGTTGAATTCCGCTTCTTCAAGAAAACTTACTGTACCCGCAATACTGCTACCACACGCGAAGACTGGATGGCACTATACCACGTCACATCACTGAAACCCACTAGGCCAAACTAGCCCGCCTAGGTCATCTAATTTGGAACGGAGGGAGTACGTCTCTGCACTGCTATGATTTTGTGTTGCACGTTCTCTGTACTTTTGCTACGATTTTCCTACCCTATGAACCAAATGAGGCCTGAATGTATGTCGACTATTGTCTGATCGATCGCTAAGCCTACAATTTTAGGAGCTAGGGCTATTGGTCGATCGACGAGGGATAAGTATAAGCGTACCACGAGCTCATCAGCCCCAACGTTTCTCTTCGGTGAGTGTTTTGCAAGTACTATAGCTCGCACAGTAGCTAGCCTACTAACACCAAGAATCATCAAACAAGCCCTGCTGATATGATAAACAGTTCAAACTTACATCTAAGCATGCCATATATTACATCAAAAGCTGTTGAGGATACATCTGTTTCCATAAATCGGAGAGGGTTCGCATGATTCATCGCATGATTCACTATCAAACAAAAGTAGCAAGATCCGCCCACACAAGACAGTGCACTAGCCCTAAGATGGTTTGATAACACGCATCGTTCTGGTAATTAAACACAGGGCAATGCAAACTACCCTGAAGGATTAGCGCGACCAACTATTTCTTGTCATCAATCTCTCGGGCAATGACCACAGCACGGACAGCGGCATGGGAATCGATTTCTGGGGCGATGTCCACAGGACTGACCGCGACATCGGAATCGATCTCTGGGGGATGTCCACAGGATGGAAAGCGGCATCGGAATCGATCTCCGGGGCGATGTCAACAGGACGGGCCACGACATCGAAATCATCAAGGACGTCCATCGGCACCTGCACAACCCTAACATATTAGCAAGCACATTGCAAATAATCAAAAACCACAACTATGGTAATAAGCCATTATTTTTTACCTTGTGCAGCTCACCGGGGGATCTCATCCCTCCGGGGGCCATCTCCTCGTCCTTGATGGGGGCCATCGCCTTGCCAGGGGAATACTGCTTCTCAACGGCGACTATCTCCTCAAACTCGGTCTTGAGCCTCACATAGGTGGCAATCAGAGTTCCTGGGGTAGGCACAGTGAGGCCCTTGCTGTTCTTCCAACTTTCTTTGAGGAGTTCGTCCACCAACGTCCTCAACTCTTTGGCCAGTGCTTGTTTCTTGGAGTTCTTCGTCTCCATGGGTTGGCCCGCCAACATGGTCAACTCGTTGGTCGGTGCTCGCTTCCTGGAGATCGCTGTCTCCAGTGGGTTGTCCGCCGGCAACTCTTTGCCTAGTGCTCCAGGAACAATCAATGAACTGACAAACAAAAAGCAATCGAAAGGAAACCACAATCGCAATGAAAACGGGAAAAGAATAGGATGTGAGAATCGGTCGGTGCTTCGCAAAAAGAAGATTCTTGGAATGAAAATATAGCAGCATAACTGATTCGCCCACCTTTCCTTCGTCGGTACAGAAGAAAAATGGCAGAAGTGAGTAGCCTGGAGTGAGGTTTTCTTCAAGAAAGGGAAGAAAGGGCTTGAACAAGTGTTCCAGTGAAATGGTGGTTGCTTCGTCCAGTCCAACTTGGAGGCCACCTTACCACTGCTGGTAAAGGTGTGGGTTTTGTGATATGACGGGTCATGACGGCCACACCGGGGTGACAGGTGAGTCTCGACTGTAGCACCTCGCTGTGATTTGGTGGATGGCACGCGGGCCGGGATGCTTTGAAATGTCCCGCATGTAGATAGAGCGGCTAGTCATATAGGAGTGCTCAATATTGTGCACCGCGACCAAGGCGGAGAGGAAAACGAGAGAACTACGTAATTAATGCATGAGTTTAATTAGGGTAGTTTTGTAAAGTACGAGATACATTCCTCCAATCGCAAAATGCCTTGGTTCATGAGATTTGAGATTTGAGCCCTATAAACCGGAAGGGAGGGAGTACTGCACACGGTGTAGTCTAGTCACTTGTTGAAATCCCTAGAAAGGCAAATACTCCTTTCCGATTTACAGGGCTATACTACTCCCTCCGTCTAGGTGTGTAAGTCATCTTACGAAAACCAAATAGTCCCAAAACACTTAGGCGTGGTGCATTAACTTATACCTTGTTTCTTGTTTCTTGACATATCAACCAATAAGAGATGAGAGGTGTGCATGCTTTTAATGACTTGCAATGGCTAGTTCATTGCATGCAATGCTATTAATTAGCAAATAAACATTGGTGACCCCAGGAGGAAACGGTGCTAAGCGGGTGGACCTATGCAGAATGAGTATCAACCAATGGATAATGGAGTTTAATTGTTAAACAATAGCAATTTTGTCTCATGCAAGAGCCTGGCTAGTACTCCAAGGAACCGCACCACGAGAGCGTTCGCAACTGCCACGTTCGGGTTGTGCTTGGCTCTTCGCCTCTTCGAGAAGACGAACAATGATGTTACTCCTACTTCTATAGTATCGAATCCACTGTTGCATGTCCGTCCACCTCGTGCAGGAGGGGTAGGGTGTAGCGAAAGCTTCTACTTACTGCTCCTGCCTTTGCGTCTATGACAGGTGGGCCCAATAGGTGGTTGGCCCTCCTGTCATGCAGCCAAAGGCAGGTGCAGTTAAGGCACCGGAGCTCAGTCCGCGAGGGGGAGGGCGTTGTAGTAATCAAATTTCTCGGTCTTGTACGAGTTGACGCGACACATCAAAGCACTGCACTCGATATAAGTCTTTTTACACATTTCAAATGGGCTACTTCGTATGTAGGAGTAGACATATTCTGCTTCGTATGTAGTCAATTGTTGCAATCTCTAAAAAGACTTTTATTTGGAAACAGAGGGAGTACAACGCATGCATGCATGCCGTGACTTTCCTTTTGATACTTGCATGTGTTGATTTGATGCACCTTGCCAAATTTTGACTATAAATTTAACTAACCAAATTTTCATGCATGTCACAAAAAATTACGGGGCTTTTTGGATTGTGACTATGTTTGTCTTATGTTGCCACATTATTTTTCCCACACTTGCCTAACATGAGTTGCTCAAATTGTTAGACACACTTTGGCTTGCCTAAGGGAATCTTGCCACAATTTTTGTGTCTATGACATGTGGGGTTCACTGCTAATAAAAAAATTCTTGTCTTAGGTGTGGCTTATAAAAAAGACTTATATTTAGGAACGGAGGGAGTAGAAAATATAAATAATAATGCATGTTGGGGCAACCCACGTTTCCGCTAATTTTAGCCGTGGGCTTGTTCACAATTTTTACGAGGGGGTGGTTGTTCATTTAATGGAGGGACTTGTAGTACCAGACTTGAACGATACAAAGTGCGACCTGGCACACCGTAACACCACTTGGAACAAGCGGGTAGCTATCTCAAAAAACAATCAACAACTAAAAAACCGTGACCTAGCATGTAGTAGTACACAATTTCAAACGATTGTTTTGATGGAGTGAAAAAGGAAAACTACCCCACTACGTATATATAGGTCGGAGCCTCCGCGCTTGCTTGCTAGGGTTGCTCTATTCACACACTCTCATCCTCTCCAGATCTAAACAAGATAGGGGTAGTAACACTATCTTTATCCCTTCAAAAAACACTAGCTTTCTATCCTCACCGCTGGTTACAGATCCGGACGTATCCCCCTCCGCCGGTGAAGGGGAGGAGGGGCAGCGTTTAGGCCGTCGTTGACAGCGAGGGACTGGTCATTATCTCTGGCCGAGCGCCGGCGCGGGAGGTCCTCCGATCCCTTCGTCGTTGCCTGTGGGCGGATCTGGCCTCCCGCCGCCCACCTATCCACATCCCGACGACCTTCAGGTATATCTTCGTTCGAAACCGCCTTAGCTCTACTTCCCCAGCTCGCTACGTCGCTGCATGTGCATCATTTTCTACCTCTCAGCCCCTCTCGATCGGATGGTCCAACGTCACATTTTTTTCTTCTATTGTTAGAGGTAAAGCTACTTCGTTGAGTCGAATCTTGTACTCCCTCCATCCGAAAATACTTTTCATTGAAATGGATGTATCTAGATGTATTTTAGTTCTAGACACATCCATTTTGATGACAAGTAATTCCGGACGGAGGGAGTACTTGGTTCAAACAAGAAATAAAGTGGGGGTGGGGGAATTTAGTATGTACATCGGACTTGGTACAAACAGGAAGGAAAGGGGTGAAAGTAGTACAGACTGGTCATCCAACCGGTCTCTTGGTCGAAAAGGGAAATATAGGGGTAACGCTGTACACGGTGGTATTACTAGGACTAGATTTGCTATCCACACATAGGAGTAGGTGGCTAGAGTGAACAAAAATGGGACCAACCAGATATGTTTCTTGGATGTTTGTTTCTCGGGGCAACAAACTATGAATCACCACTTTATGCCCCTGTTTACGTACATGGTGCTGGACTGCTGGTGCACCCACTGTCCCATGCCCTTATACCAAATATTTAGGCACCGTTCGGAATAAAGGGGCAGAAAACATAGGTCTTGATGAAAATAGAGGAATAGGAAAGGAATGTAGGTTTAAAACTATGGAACAGCGAACCGGAGGAAACTCTCAAGAGAATGTGTTCGGATGGACTACGAAATATACAGATTTGTTTTTTAGAGTAGCATGCTTGGCAGTATGAGATGCTATTTGTTTATTCAGCTGCACAGTGACTACTCTTGTCCTCACCTCACGTACCACACATAGGTTGATTTTTTATTCCGGCAACACAGCACAGCAACCTGTCTAACGCATGGCAGCGAGCGCCTGCCTCGGGCTTCCACCCAAAAAATGAGCAGCGCGTGGATGTTTCTAATCCTATGGAATCAGTACTACCAGACCAGCTTTCCTATGAAACACTATTCACATTTCCCGTGTTCCGAACGGTTGGAAGGGAAAGAATACCGTAGGAATTGTGTTCCTACGAAAATCCTGCACCAAACCTGTGAACCGAACGCAGCCTTAGCTGTTCTTAATCTAATGTCCCTGGTAAAAATGAAGCCATGCCACTGTTATAAGCCATGACAAGTTTAGCCAAATGTTTTTGCCTGTAATTGTTTGAGACTCTGACTGTTTCCTCTGTGCCTTTTTGTGCAAACAAGGATATCCAATTCACCTGGTTGCTGTTGTGACCTTTTGGTGCACTGCACAAAACTCTTCTTAAAAGAAGTGACTTTTGTGCTGTTTAACTGGAATGTCAGAATGGAACAGTTGGTTCATTTTGGTGGAACTGCACAAAGGGAGATATGTGTTCCAATCCTCATCATCCATATTGGCGCCATAACCTTCCTTTAGGTAAGAATGATATTTAATTCATGTGTTCATCTCTATTTTTCGACTGCCATGAGAAAATAATGCTGTTTTTACTAGTACACTTGTACTCCCTCACTGACAAAACCAATTCTGGATTAGAAGGCCAATCATGTACTTGGTTTCACCAACTGGTGAGGAGAAAGAGAAATAGAGCATGAAAAGGAAGAAGAAGAAGAATAAACAGTGCCAAGGCGATCTTGCTGAAGCCAGATGCCTCAGTCGAGGCCATTCAAGGGCTCCGGCAATGACTACCTTACATGTGAGACGATCCTCCAGGGAGCCCTTCCACTTCTGCGGTCTCACTTAATTAATTAGGAGTACTTAAGTACCACTAATTTATTACTGCCTAATTTTCCTGTTGGAGTTAAAAAAATCTTTAGTAGGACCCTATGCTGAATCATGTACGTGTGTATGTTTGTCTATGGAGGTGACTCATGTCGTGGATCAGGGAGGGAATATTATTAGTGTCATGACATAATAGTGATATTGTTTTGCATGTCAATTTATTGCCATTGGTTCAATGAGGCAATGTTTTGCGTATTGTCCATCATGAATTTGATGCTACTGTTTGAGTAATATGCTAATGTCTTCCTATCCTTTCTCACTAAGCTAATGAAGGTTTCACCTTGTTCCTACTTGTGCAAACAGGGATCATGTTGTGCCAATCATACATTTTAGTGGAACTACACAAGACAATACAATGAACTGTATCCCAGCCAGTGCTTTAACTCTGCTAGAAGTTCTTGATAATCTTTCGATATAATCTCAGCACTGATAAACAAGAGTGATTTCAACCATACATTTGAAGTGCACAAAAATATATACTATTGTGTGATTCCAGTGAGTGTTTTATCATCTCTTATGGGACTACATGAATAAGCTTTTTTTCTCAGGTTGGTATGGGCCTAAGGCCTTCATCCATATTAGTTTGTTGTCATCTCTATTTGTATCGTGCTACTGTCATGAGAAACTCCTTTATCTTTGCACGTTAAAGTTTTGCAACCTATGATAAATGGCAATGCTTTGAGTGTTGAGTTGAGCTAATTGGCACTGATTAAATAAACTAATACCTCTCTTTAAGCAAGACTACTATGTTGCTAAATTTACCCATTAAGATAATGAGGGTGCTTCTATTTGTTAGTGTATGTTTAATCAACTAGTCCCACTATTATAATAATCTCACTCTCTCAATATATGTGCCAACAGGGATGCTCGATTTTGGTGGAACTGCACAAAAACTTTGGGTGCTTCATTGCCTCGACAGCTTCCGTCCTTTCCTGTCAGTCGCTAATCTCCGCTTGCTTTCTTCCTTTGCTGTCAGTCGCTTGGCTTATCTCGGCTTCCAGTCAAAGGAAATAGTAATCGATATGCTACCTCACACAGGTTGGTACTGGTCTTTATCCTGATTATTGTGCGTGTCATATGTATTGGTAATTTGGTATTGTGCTACTGTTTGCCGATTTCATAAAGGAGTAATTTGGAGCCTGAACTCGCAGGCAAATCATTACCTCGGGTGATTTCAGTAGAACTGCACAAAATGATCAGATGCACAGGTACTTATGCTGCTGCTATGTACTCCAAAGTTCACTCAGACAAGCATCGATGTTGACAAGAAGTGCCTATATTCATTCGAGTATCAACCGGCATCAACCAATTGTCAAACTCCAAGTATTAGGAGAGTGAACGCCAAAAATATTGCTTGGTGCATAGCCCAGAAAAACGCAGTCCAGTCTTTGGTCCCAACTTGTGCCTTTTGGTTATCAGCACATATGGTAGCGAACTATATGGCATGGAGTCTAAAGATTCCACACAAGTTGGTTGACGCATATATTCATCTGGCACTTAATCAGTCTGCACGCCAAGGATGCTCCATTTCAGTTGAACTGCACAAAAAATTTGGGTGGTTCATTTTCTCAACCGCCTCCTTTCTCGTGTGCAATGTAGAATTTTGGCGAGATACAGGACCAAGATGAGCCAGTAAACTAGTTGGATGAAAGTAGTGGCCAAGTTGCTCAAACCTCCCTCGGCACGAGGCCACTATTTGAGGATAAACCTACAAGCAAAGTTCAGATTGTCTGTGCTGCCTCTTATGTACTCGAAAGTTTATTCGTACAAGAACTAATTTTAGCAAGAAGTACCTCCGATTGAACACCATTTACCAGTATGTACCCTAGGTAATTAAAGTTCATCCATGGATCATATTGGCTGTGATCTCAATCATTTGTATGCATAAACATACTGAACATGTGTATATCTGAATCTTTTTGTGAATTATGTATGAATATTGTCGTGTGATCTATCAATCATTTGGATGCATAGATATGCTGAGCTTGTGTATATATGAATCTTTTGAGTTGTTGATAGTGAATGTTGGCTATGAATATGAATGTGTCCTGTGAACCTGAGTTTGATATGAATGTTTACCTTTTCTGTTGTATTTGTGTGTGAACTTGTTAGTATGCCTACTGTGGGGTATAAAACGCAGGTCTCTTATAAAAGTAATGTTGTGTCCAATTTATGTTTTCCCTTCTAACCACATTATATATATTTATATTATTACTATTATCGTATGTTTTATAGAGACTTATATATACATTATAAAAACATCCCACGTGTTATTAACTTATAAAAGTAAATGTTTAACAGAAGTTGGCAAGGAAAATCCTGGTTGTTTTTGACTCACGGGCAAGGAAAATCCTGGTGATTGTGTACAAAAGCTTGCGAAGATTTTAAGGACCAATTTAATAATAACGCACTCATTTTTATTTTGAGCAATAACTCGCTAATTTCTTAATTATATATATAAAAAATGTGCCTCTCTGGTTTATTCTTTGATATTAATTGCTCCTTCTAACATAACATTATATATATAACGAGCCCACCTAATACGTGTATTTCAAGGAAGTGCAAATGGGCTGGGATTTCTTAGAAAATATAAATGGGCCTGATTGACGCGAAATTATTTGTTCACCCAGCCCAGCAAATGGACTGTACATTCTAGAAAACATGGGTTAAATATATGCCACATTTTTGCAGGCTGACATGTGGGCCAATAGGTCGAAGCCTACGCAGGGCGTTGTCAACTTGGTCAACAAATGATTGTGTCATCCACAGCCATTGGATTTATATCCAACGGCCAGCATGCACCTTCAATCTCTCGTCTTCTTCCTCCAGCGTCGCCAGGACCGCCTGGTCCGGCCTCCGGCGGCTAACGGCTCTGCTTAGCACGCATCGCTGCGAAGCGCTACCCCACCGCCGGCCAGGCTATCCCTCCACCCCTCGACACCTCCTGTTATTCTCCACATACTACAGCCCCACGCTGCAACATAACCAGTTATAACCCTTCTCCTCCTCTCAATCTGCGACTCCACTGCCGCGTTTTCCCATCTCCGAGTCGTTCCCGTCCGTGGCCTCGCCATCGTCCACCGCCTCGCTGCGTTCGGTGCGGCGTGGTCAACAAACGAGAGTCATCGGAAGAGGACTGTACGTGGAGAGCCTGACGGCTGGGACCCACGAGGTCCATGGTCGCACGCAAGGAAAGTTCCTCCTTATTAAGCTGAAAAAAATGTTTCCTCCACCTGACAGCTGGGACCCACCGGCTGTATCTTCGCACGGAAGGAAGTGCCTCCTTGTTTTGCGAAAAAATTAGTCATCCCGTTGACAGCTGGGACCCGTCAGATTTGGTGACTGACTTGTGGGCCTACTAAGCAGACGTGTATGCACGGCTTTGTCAACTTAATCAACAAATGATTCTAGCAGCTGGACCGTTGGATGTTAATCCAACAGCCATGCTCCTTCTTCAACCTCTGTTCTTGCTCCTGTCTCCCGTGGGCGGCACCGCGCTATGTTGCCGCGCACCCGAACCAGTGAAGTTTCCCACTCCTCTCCATCTGCGACTCCACTGCCCCGTCTTCCCCATCTCCGGGTCGTTCCAGTCTGGGTGTGCTCGGCACGGTGTGGTCAACGTGGTCAACAACCGAGAGTCATCGGAAGATGACTGTACGTGAGAGGCTGACAGTGGGGACGCACCACGCCCATGGACGCATCCATGCAACGGAACGCGGCAAGGTCAACGTGGTCAAGGAACGACTTCCATCGGAAGTATACTGTACGTGGAGAGTCTCAGCTGGGTCCACGGCCGCAGCAAGTAAGTGCCTCCTCATTACGCGGAAAATAATGATTCCTCCAACTGATAGCAGGGGCCCACTGGATGGGCCACCGTATTTTGCGAAAAAAACGTTTGCCCCCTGACTGCTGGGACCCACCTGACGGGCCACCGTATTTCACGAAAAAAAACGTTCCCCCCGCTGTCAGCTCGGACCCACCGGAAGTGCCTCCTTATTACGCACAAAAAAATGAATACTCCCCTGGCTAGCTGGGACCCACCTTGGTGGGAGGCTGACTTGTGGGCATACTAAGTTGACGGGGACGAAGGGCTTTGTCAACTTAGTCAATATGAACGATTCTAGTTCCAGTGACCATACGATGTCCATCCAACGGCCGTAGTGCTTCTTCAACCTCTGGTCTTCTTGCTCCAGCCGCCCAAAGCAGCGCCGGTCGTGCCGCATGCTCCTGCCTCCCGTGGCCGGCTGTGCAGCCGCGAAGGCCTCACCGCCCCCTACTATTCCCACCGCTGGCCAGGCCCTACAGCGACGGCAGCCTCACACCGCAGCAGAACCAGTGAACCCTCGTACTCCTCTCCGCACGGGCTTCCACTGCCGCATCTTCCCCGGATCTGCGTCGTCCCCTTCCTAGGCCTCACCGTCGTCCACCGTCGTGGTGCTCTCCGCGCAACGTGGTCAACGTGGTCAAGGAACGACTTCCATCGGAAGAGTACTGTACGTGGAGAGGCTGACAGCTGGGTCCACGGCCACAGCCCAGTTTTTTTGTGATTTGCCAAGTAAGTCGCTTTGTCAGGCCTGTTGGGCTGCAAATCTTTCAAGACGAGGAGAGCTTTCATTCGGCTGGCCGAGAAAATGGCCCATCAGTAATGAGAAATGGGCTGTACATTTTTAAAACACATCAAACTGGCAATTAGTTTCAAATATCTTTTTTTTCATTTCGAGATTTTAAATTACATTAATTTTTATGCGTGGAGAATTTGTTGGATTTTATATTGATATACATTTATTTTTAAAATCAGTTTGAATGTGAGTCGAAATTTCGGGATTAAAAACAGTTCGGACCGCACCGAAATATGCAAAATTTTGTATAATTTTTTAACCGTGGCCACAATATGGGATGTAATGCTAACAAAAAGAATATGGGCTCCAAAAAAACCTTAATAATTAGCAAATGGGCTGTAACTTATTAGAAATAATGGCAGATGGGTTGTATGCTGTTTTCCACATATTTGAGGCTTTCCTAAAAAAAGGTTGACGCACAAGCAGTGACTGTTGGATGGCCATCCAACGGCTGTCGTGCTTCTTCAATCTCTGCTCTTCCTGCTCCAGCCGCTCAAACAAGCGCCGGCGGGACTGCCTGCTCCCTCCTCCCCGCGGCCGGCTGTGCTACCGCGCAGGCCTCACCGCCCCACCGTACTCCCATCGCTGGCCTAGCCATCCCTCTACTCACCCACACCTGCTGTTATTCTCCAGCGACGGCAGACGAACCAGTAAACCCTCGTACAGTCGTACTCCCCTCCGCGTGGGAAACAACTGTCGAGTCTTCCCTGCCTCTGTGTCGTTCCCTTCCTAGGCCTCGCCGTCGTCCACCGCCCTGGTGCTCTCGGCGCGGCCTGGTCAACGTGGTCAACGACCGACATGCATCTGAAGTGGACTGTACGTGGAGAGGCCGACAGCTGGGTCCACGGCCGCACGCAAGGAAATGCCTCCTTATTACGTGCAAAATAATGATTCCTCCACCTGACATCAGGGACCCACCGAAAGGGCCTCTGTATTTCACGAAAAAAACGTTACCGCCGCTGACAGCTCGGACCCACCAGCTATATCTTCGCACGCAAGGAAGTGCCTCCTTATTACACACAAAAAAATGAATACTCCCCCTATTAGCTGGGACCCAGTATAGTGGCAGGCTGACTTGTGGGCCTACTAAGTTGACGGGGACGCAGGGCTTTGTCAACTTAGTCAATATGCACGATTCTAGCTCCAGTGACCGTACGATGTCCATCCAACGGCCGTAGTGCTTCTTCAACCTCAGGTCTTCTTGCTCCAGCTGCCCAAACCAGCATCGGTCGTGCCTCGTGCTCCTGCCTCCCGTGGCCGGCTGCGATGCGGCGGAGGCCTCGCCGCCCCTACTACTCCCACCGCTGGCCAGGCCATCCCTCTACTCACCCACACCCCCTGTTATTCTGCGGCGACGGCAGCCTCACACTGCAGCGAACCAGTGAACCCTCGTACTCCTCTACGCGTGGGCATCCACTACCGCGTCTTCCCCGGCTCCGCGTCGTCCCCTTCCTAGGCCTCGCCGTCGTCCACCGCCCTGGTGCTCTCGGCGTGGCGTGGTCAACGTGGTCAAGGAACGGCTTCCATCGGACGTGGACTGTACGTGGAGAGGCTGACAGCTGGGTCCACGGCCGCAGCAAGGAAGTGCCTCCTTATTACGTGCAAAATAATTATTCCTCCATCTGACAGCGGGGACCCACCGGACGGGCCACTGTATTTCGTGAAAAAAACGTTTGCCCCTGACTGCTGGGACCCACCAGCTACATCTTCGCACACAAGGAAGTGCGTCCGGGCAAAAAAAATGATTCGCCCCCTGACTGCTGGGACCCACCAGCTACATCTTCGCAGGCAAGGAAGTGCCTGATAGTCGGGACCCACCTGGTCGAAGCGTACGTAGCGTTGTCATTCTGGTCGCGAACGTGTACGTACATATATACTGGTGGATGTAGAGGCGTGCACGTGTCGTAGTAGAGGCGCGTACGTGTCGTAGTAGAGGCGCGCACGTAGCATGTACACGTACGTACAGCGGCCAGGGTGCAGGAAAGAAAATACGGCCACGTATGTGTACATACGGGCGGGGTCTCGAACGTCTACTCGCGCATACGTACGGCCAGGGCTCGTGTACATGGCTGGGTCGGAACGGAGAAACAGCGTCGTCGTCGTGTTCATGGGGAGGCAACGGAATGCGTCGTGTTCGTCGGGAGGCAACGGGACGCGTGGGAGCCAACCGGCTGGGTCGGAACGGAATGCGTGGTCGTGTTCATCGGGAGGCCTTGGATGGAACAGGCGATGGAAACGAGGCCTGGCGTACCGCACAACGGAGGAAACGGACCTCCTACGTTCGGAACGGGGTCCTGTTGATCGGGAGGGGTGTGGCGTACCGCAAAACGGAGGAAACGGACCTCCTACGGTCGAAACGGGGGTCCTGTTGATCGGGAGGGGTGTGGCGTACCGCAAAACGGACGAAATGGACCTCCTACGGTCGAAATGGGGGTCCTGTTGATCGGGAGGGGTGTGGCGTACCGCAAAATGGACGAA